>NW_027069938.1:360014-525166 GCF_002906115.3 Quercus suber | reverse complement strand
TTTTTTTTTCTTTTTTTTTTTTTTTTTTTCTTTTTTTTTTTTTTTTTTTTTTTTAATGGAGATTGAATTCTTCCTCACTCATTTCATTTGTGGAAACCTTTGATAGATTCTTATTAGTGAAAATGTAGGCGACTTTGAGAAGACTCAAGTAGAAGAGGATCTTTCCTTTCCACCTCTTGTAGTGGGCTCCCTTAAAGCAAAAAGGCTTGCTGAGATCTCCAATAGGCTCATTTGGTTTCTCTTGTGTAGGCTTCATGTATTTTGATTCTCCTTATTATTGTGTTGGTGCAAACACAATAATAATAAAAATAACAAAAATAGATACTGAATAATACTTTTGAATATTATTAATTTAAAGAGAAAAATTACACAATACTATTTGAACTGAGGCGGCACAAATGTCGTATAGCTAGAACAACCTCTGCAAAGTGTTCAAGCTTAAAACTCCACCTGAAAGAACACCCTTCCTTGCCAAGAATCTCTTTATTGGGCTGGAGTTACACCCTTCACCTCTCCTTTGCGCATGTATCTAGTTCAATACCTGAGTCAATTCATATTAGCTCATTAATCACCACAATTAAAAAGAATAAAATAGTCTCTCTCGTATTCAATGTGGGATTAAACATTTTCACTAATTCCTCATTTTCTATATTCACTCTCACATCTTTACATTTATGTTATAATATTTATTTGTTTTAATTAATTAATATTAAAATGCTCCAACAGGATGTTTAGTTCCTTAGCAACATGTAGTGCATCCATCCCAAAGATATCAATGGCCAAAGCAGTAACTCGAGTAGACTTTTAACACTTTAAGAAGATATGGCAGTGAACGAGTCATGGTGACAGCAATTTGGACTCTGGGTGGTAAGAGGGTGTTTGGATGGCTTGTTTCCGTAACTCAATTCTCTGTTTCAATAACTCATATCTCAAAAATGGTGGGACCCATAACTAGAATTCCATTTGGCACCACCATATCTTTGTTTCCATAACTCTATTTCCATCGCTTAATTCTGATTTTTGAGTTATGAGTTATGGAAACTGAAAACACATTTTGGCTATTTTCAGTTTCTATAACTCATAACTCAATGACATTTTTTTAATTATACACACATGCGACCCACTCAGCTGCAACTTTTGACCAATCTACCTTTTTTTTGTAATATATAAATTTTTTTTCACTGGGTTCGGTGAGTTTGGTACTTAGAAAAAAAAAAAAGTTGCACCAAGTGATAGAGTTAGGGCCCACAAATAGTGTGAAAAATATTGAGTGATGGCATTTGAGTGATGATGCCAAACGGGTGTGATATTTTAGAGTGATGAGTGATAGAAATTGAGTGACAAAAATTGAGTGATGAAAAAAAAGCATCCAAACACCCACTAAGCTTTTGAGGCCCTCAAAGTTCATTGGAGGAAGAAAGACATTGTCTATGCTTGTGGGCTGGGCTTCAAGGACTTCTTTCATGGCTTTAGATGGAGACCCAAATACGGGAATGATACATGTGATGTGGAAGTTGCGGTGAAGAACGAGTAGTTTGGCAAACTCAACAAAAGGGACGAGATTCCCCATCCCTGGACTTGGTAGAATAGCTATGCGAGGTTTTAGTTCCATATGGACAATATATGTATCAATAGTAATGTTTTGAAGATATGGCTTTTGAGAGAGAATACTATGATTTTTATGGTTATGACTCGGGAGTTTGCATGGTTATATAGATGATAGGACATAGGAATAGTATTAAATTACTTCTGAGTACCTGGAAACCAATTGTGGGAGAGTAATTTAGTACCACATAAAAAGTTATAATTCTACGATTATTTTACGTGGTAGATTATAATTAGTTACTTGTCACTTTCATATAAATTTTTTATTTTTTCTTTATTACTTATAGCTTACCATATATACAATTGTAGCAATAGTTATAATATTTTTTGTGGTCCAACAATTTTTTGTGGGACAACATAGATGCAACTACAGACTCACTAAATAAACGAGTAATTCTTAGGTACTTTTGTAGTACAATAAATAGTATTTTCTTTTCTCACATTCATAATGGAGTCCACCCGTTAAATTCATATTAAATATGGATATTTATCTCACATTAGTTGTGCGTGTCTAGTGTCCACTGTTTATAACTTTAGTCTACAATTACAAATGTTAGACTCTTTTATAGTCGTACTCTGGTTATATAATGTATTATAAACCCGGTTTAATTACTATTATTATTTTTGTGTGTGTTCTAATAAGTATTAGTATTTACTCCAAAAAAGAAAATAGGGATGCTTATCCCACATTGATTGCATGTGTCTAGTGTCTACTGTTTATAACCCCAGTCTACAACTACAAAGGTTAGGCTCTTTTGTAGTTGTACTCTGATTATTTAATGTATTATAAATCCGGTTTAAAACAACAATATTATTTTCGTGTGTGTTCTAATAAGTATTACAGTTTATAAAAAAAAGAAAAAGAAATATTTATCCAACATTGGTTGTGTGTATCTAGTGTCCATTGTTTATAATCCCAGTCTACAACTATAAATGTTAAACCTTTTTGTTTTGTGTGTGTTCTAATAAGTATTACTATTTACTCAAAAAAAGAAAAGAAAATAAGGATGTTTATCTCACATTGATTGTGTGTGTCTAGTGTCTACTGTTTATGACCCCAGTCTACAACTACAAAGATTAGACCATTTTGTAGTTGTATTTTGGTTATGTAATATATTATAAATCTGATTTAAAACACTATTATTATATTAAAATTTACTATGAATGTAAAAAGAGAAAGTATTATCTCAAGGTGCTCCTAAAATTTCCTTCACTAAACCCGAGCTGTCCACCCACAAGTGTGGAGTTGAGTATTTTACTATATTTATTTATTCTTTATTTATTTATTTATTTTTTGGTAATCTATTCATTCTTTTATTCTTTTTTCGTTGGCATAAAAGGAGTGCATGCGTTGACATATGTTACATAGGCATAGCTTATGTAAACGCCTGCAACATGCGTCGACATAACTAAATATGTTAAAATAATGAAAATCAATAAATTTAATGTTTAAATAATACATAAACATGCTTGCAGTCTTGCATTGCTCATGCTACTAATACTGCGATGCAGTTACAATCATTTCATAAGAATCTTAACCTTAAAAAAAAAAGGAAAAAAGAAAAAAAAGAAAAAAAAAGACTAGAAGTTTACATATCTCATTGTGACGTAACATCAACGTTAACCTAAAAAAGATATATATATATATATATATATTTTTTTTTTTTTTACCAACTGAGCTACAGATTTGCCATCTATGGCCAAGGGCGAAGTTAACTACTAATGAGGGTGGTCCCGATTTTTTGTTTTTTTAATATACCTTAAAATTTTTTGAGTTTTAAATTAATATGGGTCTTTTGAATTTTTTATTTTATTTTTTGCTTGCTTTGGTGGGTCTTTTGAATCTTTACGACCCTAGAAAAAAGAACTTGACCACCCTTAAAAAAAAAAAAAAAACCTTAAACACCCTAAATAAAAATTGAGCCCATTAAAAATAAAATTCAACCTCCAAAATTTTGTTCCGTTGAATGTTGAACAAAAACATTGCAAGAAATGCAATGTTCACAATACTTTTGCAATATTTTTGTAACAAAATCCAAAATAATAAGTTGTTACTGGTAAATAAAAAAAGAATTTCAGTAGTAAATTTAAATTAGAACTAGTAAAAACTTACCACCTAGACTTTGTTGTGAAAGTGTTGAAAAAATATTATGAACATAGCATTTCTAAAGAATTTCCCAAACAAACAATTTAGCCTAAAAGCCCAAATCAAATGTTTAATTGTGATTTTTTTAATTGTTTTTAAAATTGCTATTTTTTTTTATATAAAAAAAATTTACACTTTTTAAATAACTAGTCTGTTAGTGCTTGCTGTAGTGTTTAGCCGAATTTGTTGGATTTATGTGATATATATATATATATTTAAATGATAATACATTTTGTTTATATTAGTACTTATTTAGGCAATATGTTAGTAATTGAGTGGGAGATCAGTAGTTTAATAATTGCTTAATTGTGTACATTGAAAAAAATATAGCTAATAACATTGATAGTGAAATAGTCATATCACACAATGATTTCAAAATATGAAAACTTGTGAAAGGAAATTTTAAAACTTTATGTATTTGCATCTATTTTTATTTTGTGACGTTAATATATTCAAGTTTTATTATTATTATTAATTTTTTTAATAAACACCCTGAAAAGAATTTCTAGAGTCGCCATTGTCTATGAAAGTTTTATATAAAAAATAATATTTTATTCATGGGATAAATTAATTATAATCAAATATATACTCCTTCACACATTTTTTATCTACCTCCACCATTTCCATTTTTTTTTTCTTTCTTGCCCAGTTGGTTCCCTCTCGCCCTCTTCTCCCTTTCATTTTTTATTTATTTATATTTCTTGCTCTAGCCGCTGCCAACACCCTCCCTGCAAGCCCCAAGCCCAAGCGGCCACCAACCCAAGCCCTCTCCATCTCTCTTTCTCAACCCTCCCTCTTGTGGCTCTCTCTCTCTCCCTCTCTCAAGCTCTTCTCTCTCTTCCCTATCCACTTGTATGGTTGTGTTGTTTGTGATAGGTTTTGATATTGGTTGTGGATTTGATGGTTGTGGTGGTGGTGGCGGCGGTGGCTGATTTTGTCAGTTTGTTTGTTTGTTTGTTTTTTTTTTTTGGTCATGGGCTGGGATTGCCAAAGTAGTGGTTGTGGCTAGTGGAGTGGTGACAGAGATGGTTGTGGCTGAAGTTTTTGTGGTGGATGTTTTTTTATTATTTTAATGAATTCTTTATATTATTTTAATCAAAGCGGTCAAAAAATTGAACCATTGATGTTGAGTGTGTTATAAAATGTTATATTAAAATAGATAAAAATGAGTTTTTAAAATGCTAAAAAAAAAAAAATTAGCTCCATCAATGTTAAAGCTCTAACGTCATGGAGCCATTACTACCCGGGATTTTTCCTTGTAATCCATAGCGGAACATTCTCTTATAAAAGTCATTTGTAGTTGATTATGAATTAAAATTTTCAATAATCTTTTTAGATTTTCAATATACCTATTTAAATAAAAACTTATTAACATCTTGTTACAAAACTTTGTTTCAAAGCTTTCATTGCTGAAAATGCATATAAATATTAAATATTGAAATCTACGCAATAGTGGCTATTCTAAGAAATTTTTTTCAAAGGGTCATTAAAAAGCTTAAATTAAACAAAATTTATTAAAAATATAACCTAAATCTACCAAGTTATCGACACAAAAATACACATGCACGCAAATATATTAAATTTTACAATTCTCTTCTACAATATTTTATATTTTGAAATTGTTATGTGATAGTTTATTATTAGTTGTCATTATCCAATGCCATTAATTCCCTTTGATTTTTATATAAACACCATTTTTCTTGTTGTGCAAGTGTGACACCTTATCAAGCACGGCTTTTATGAGTTGTACAAAGGTGTTGATGATCGATGAGTTTTAGTGGTAAGATGGTTATTTATGTCGTTCTCTTAGGATTTTTAGTCATTCTCATCAAAATGAGTGATATATATATATATATATATATTAGTTGCGCATGAAGATGCTCATCCAAACTACAAAAGATACAAAGTTATGAAACCTTGTTTCAGTGGCCATTCAAGGTACACAAGTTCCAGTATACACAAACACACACTAATTAAATTGAATTTTTCTTTTCAATTTTTCAATTTATTTTATTTTATTTTCTTAAAAGCAATAAACAAACAAACAAATAAGAAAACAAACAACCTAATGTAATAGAAAGCTAGACTGACTCATTATGTAAAAAAACACAAACATATGCACGAAAAGATCGACAAAGAATCACTGAGAGGGAACATTTTCCTTCCACATAGGTGGTTTGGAAGGAGGAGGAGTTTTCTTCTTCTGAGGACAACTTTTGGAAGATGGTGAGAAAGGAGCGAACCCTTGGAAATTGGTTAGAAGAAAAGCAGCTTTAATTAGTTCTCCAAGAGGAGCTAAAAAGTTTTGAAGCTAGTTTTGCTTTCCATAAGATGACACACCATTGTTCTGTTGACTAGCAAGCCATTTATAACAATTGGGGCTAGTGTGTCCAGCTAATCAACAATGATGATAGAAGTGAATTTTCTTCGATTAGGTCTTCTTGTTAGTGGAGTGATGAGAGTTCTACTTTCCTTCTTTCTTAATAGGCTTACAGGGGGCACCTAAGGTAGATTTCTGACTATTATTTTTAACCTTACTTTTCTAACTCCATTTTAGAATCATTGTTTTCAATTTTAGTATCATCATAAGGAGGTACAATATATATATAATTGGAACTTGCTCAAGTAGAGAAAGAAGTGACATACTCAAGTCTAGTCTTGTCAAATGAAGACGTTTGAATTGTAATACCCGGAAAAAAAAAATAATAAAATAAAATAAAAGAAAGGGTATTTAAGTAAATTTGTTTATGGGGTCAACTTTTATAATTAATATTACTAAGGGGTTTTTTAAAAAATAAGGTTGAATCCCCTAGTTTACATAGTCTAATTTTAAGTCAGCGAATACTAACAAATGTTTTGAGAGAGGAGACTACTCAAAATACTGAAGTGGAGAAGATTTGACTATACAATTGAGGTAAGAGTCTAAAAAAATCTCTTCTTGTCAAATCTAAACTTTATTTAGAATTAGAGTATATATAATGTTGCTGTTTTTGGCCAAGCGGAATTATCAAAAAAAATTTCTATGGGTTTTACGATGTAAGTGTAAACAGAGAAGGGTTGGAATTGGGTGATGAAATCCCTTTTTCCACTGCACGTCTTTCTCCATTTAATATCTTAAATTTTGGTACTTTGTTGGGCATGGAGTTGCTTTGGGCACATATTACTCTTTGGTGAATATTTATTATAAGAAACAGTGGCCTATTGGTTAGACGACCATTAGTCCAATAGCCTTTTAAACTTTAGAGTCTATGGAGATAAGAGACAAAGGCTTTTTGGTTAGAAATTTTTACACAGCTTTATAGAGCATTCAAACCTTATGAATGCTTTGACTTTTTAGCCTAAATAATCATGTGAGGAGAGTCTTATATTACACAGTGCTTGGGAATTTTTGCGTGAAACAAATAGAGTTAATACAAATGATAGAATGTGGAATATAGCCATAGAGAAACCGTAGGAGAGTTAATAGTGAGAAATTATTGGGTACTTTAGAAGTTTCTCTCCTAGTCAAGTAACTTGCAAGTTATTCTTATTATTTTGATTATTGAGTAAATTGTGCTTATAAATTGTTAGGTGAGATCTAAGGATTTTAGAGAAAGTGTTAGGGAGAAGTTCTTTGTGGTGAGCTAGCTGAGATAAGTAACCTTATCCTAATTGGTTTTATTTTGCGTAATTTAACTACTGAAAATTGTTTACAGTGGTTAAAATTTTATTTCTATTGTATTACTGATTTTAAGTAAAGAATTAACACAAATATATCTGATCACTGAATATATGATGTATTTTAATTAATTGTTTTTTTTAGCTATATTGATTTAAAGTAAAGAATATAGAAATATCACAAATATGTTTGCGATTGAATATATAATTATATATATATGTATTTGAATAAGATATATTTTTATGGGCAATTTGACTATGAATTGGTACTCTGATACCCAGCCAATAGGGGTTATTCATTGGTATTCTGATAACCGAACCAATGGGGGTAATTCATTGGTACTTTGATACCTAAACCAATCGGGGTTATTCATTAGTATTCTGATACCTAAACCAATGGGGGTTATTTATTGGTACTCTGATACCTAGCCAATGGGGGTTATTCATTGGTATTTTGATACCCAGTCATGGGGATATAGCGTAACCATAGTCATAAGATTGTTAAGAATATGAATTACATTTGAATATTTAACTATTTTGAGTCATTAAAACTGTTTATGTATTTTTGGAACCTATTGTAAGTTATAGCTTTTGATATATGGTAAACTAACTACTTTCTAAACCATCTATGAGATAATTGTAAGATTAAAGTATGTGATCTATTTGCAACGTACTATTTTAAGATTATGAAACTTCTTTAGCTATTTTTAAAAACTTATAGCATATCATAACTTTTGAAGATGCATATTACATCTTATTACTTTACAAATCTATTGCCGGACAGAACTTATTCGAATTTTGGTTACTTATTGAGTTGTCAACTCACCCCCCCTCTTTCTCCTTTTAGATTTTGATCAGGAAGAGTACATATGTTTGGGCTTCCGTTGGGATGTGCGCACGAGTGAAGTTTAGGAAATCAATGGAATAAGACTTGAACTTTTATGTTTAAGATTGACATTTGTGTCGTCCTTTGGATTTAAAGGATTTAGTTTATTTTTATTTGATATTGGAAGATTATTATTTGGAGATCTTTTGAGAATTTCTTTATTGAGGATATTTTTAAATTTATTGATGAAATTTTCTTGAGGATAATTCTTCATTTGTTAAGAGGGCCTTACACACTTGTAAGGTGTAAAATTTATAAGTGTGTGGCTGTTGTCACGTGCCTAGCTCTTACCTAGGTTCAGGGTGTGACAATATTTATGGAATCAAAGCTCCAAGTGGGATCCTTAGGCAATGATTTATGAAACGAAATGGTGAGAAGGGTAGAAATTATGCATTTGGGGATACGTTGTATGATATATATACTAGATGAGTTTTTGATCTTTTTTGTTTTTGTTTTTTGTTTTTTAATTATAAATTAGAAGTTTGATAACATGTTATTTTGTCATGTGCATAATGAACAGAGGTTAGGATGCCACCTCGCAGTAAAAATACTAGGAATGCTCCCAACAACTTTGGCAATGGTAGGAATCAGCAAGATGGGAACCGAGACTTTAGGCATGACCAAGGCCAACCACTAGAGATGACCTAGATGATGCAGACCTTGGTTGGAGTGGTCCAACAACAGGTCACTACTAGAGATAACTTGGCTAGGATAATGGAGCAACGCCGAGGTCATCATGGTGGGATGATTGAATTCAAGAGGTTGTCTCCTCCAACTTTTGAGGGGACTACTGAGCCTATGGAAGCAGAAAAATGGATCATTGAGATGGAGAAAGTATTCAGAGTTCTTGAATGCTCTGAAGGTGTGAAAGTGGTTTATGCAGCCTATATGTTGCATGGAGATGCTTATGACTGGTGGCGGCTGGAAGAAGACAAACGTTGCTAAGAGACTAAGCCTTGGACTTGGGAAGAAGACAAACGTTGCTAAGGTAACATGACAGTTGCTTAGTATGAAGCAGAATTTTCTAGATTAGCCAAATTTGCTCCGACAATGGTGGTGGATGAAGAAACTAAGGCTTGAAGGTTTGAAGAAGGATTAAGGTTCTGAATTAAGCAAGGAGTTGTGCCCTTTGAGTTGACTACCTTTAGGGAAGTGGTGAGTAAGGCTTTACTAGTAGAGATGGGGCTTAATAAGGCTCAAGCAGATAGAGATAATAATCAGAAGAAGAGGTCTAGGCAAGGAGAGCAAAACTCTAGCTTTCAAACCAAGAAACAAGGAACACAACGTGTTGATACTAAGGCACTGCCAAAGTGCTCTCGATGTGGTAGGTCTTATGCAAATAAGGATTGCCACTGGAATACTGGAGCATGTTTCTCATGTGGCTAAAGGGGTCACAAGATTGCTAAGTGTCCCCAACGGAAGGAGGTTCAGACCATTCCAAGACCAACAACTGGACAAAATCAAAGAGCAAGCCAAAGGCCTAAGATCCAAGGAAGGGTTTATGCACTCACTCAACAAGATGCTAATACTTCTAATGATGTGGTGACAGGTATTATCCTAGTTTCCACAACTTATGCTTATGCATTGTTTGATTCTGGTGCCACTCACTCCTTCATATCTTCTAATTTTGCAAAGAAACATAATTTTAAATTTGAGCCTAAAGGAGTTTAATTATGTGTGGATACCCCAGTTAGGGGTGTAGTAGTTATTGATAGTGTTTGCAAGTCTTGTGTTGTCAAAATAGTAGATAGAGAGTTACTAGCAGATCTAACATTGTTGGAGATACGGGATTTTTGACATAATCTTTGGGATGGATTGGTTGGCTGCCCATTATGCCATGGTTGATTGTCATAGGAAGAAGGTAATTTTCCAAGTACCTGATGAGATTGAGTTCTGTTTTGTGGGAAGTGGGGCATATACTTCTCCACAGGTGATTTCAGCTTTACAAGCTAGATGTATGATGAAGAAAGGGTGTAAAGGATACCTGGCCATTGTGAGAGACACACAACAAGGTGAATCGAAGCTGGAGGACATTCCTGTAGTGAGAGAGTTTCCATATGTGTTTCCAGAAGACTTGTTAGGGTTACTACCGGATAGGGAGATAGAGTTTTCTATTGACCTATTACCAGGTTCTAGCCCAATTTCTAAAGCCCCATATCGAATGGCACCTGCTGAGTTAAGGGAATTAAAAGCATAGTTGCAAGAGTTGCTTGACAAAGGCTTCATCAGGCCTAGTGTTTCCCCTTGGGGTGCACCTGTGTTGTTTGTAAAGAAAAAGGATGGAAGCATGCGACTTTGCATTGATTACAGGAAGCTAAATAGGCTGACAGTGTAAAATAAATACCCTTTACTAAGGATAGAGGATTTTTTTGATCAACTCAAAAAAGCACAGGTTTTCTCTGAGATTGATCTTCGTTTCGGTTACCATCAATTGAAGATTAAGACTGCTAATGTGCCCAAGACAGCCTTCTGTACAAGATATGGTCATTATGAATTTTTGGTGATGCCTTTTGGCTTAACTAATGCACTGACAGCCTTTATGGACTTGATGAATAGGGTGTTTAAAACTTCTTAGATAAATTTGTCGTGGTTTTTATTGATGATATCTTGATATATTCCAAGAATGTGGAGGTGCATGAGAATCATTTAAAGCGTGTACTACAACTATTGCAGGAGAAGTTGTATGCAAAGCTTAAAAAATGTGAATTTTGGATAGACAATGTTGCATTCCTTAGGCATGTTGTATCTAAAGATGGGATTGCTGTTGACCCTAAGAAAGTGGAAGTAGTAATAGAATGGAATAGATCGAACAGTGTGATAGAGGTTCGTAGCTTTTTGGGACTAGTTGGTTATTATAGGAGGTTTGTTGAATGATTTTCTCACTTAGCCATGTCTTTGACTCGCTTGACCCAAAAGGGAGTTAAGTTTGAGTGGACCGGAAAGTGTGAAGAAAGCTTACAGGAATTGAAGAGAAGGTTGGTGTTAGCACCCATTCTCACCATACCTTCAGGTAGTGGAGGTTTCACCATTTATAGTGATGCCTCTAGGAAAGGCTTGGGGTGTGTTCTTATGCAGCATGGGAAGGTAGTGGCTTATGCTTGTAAACAATTGAAGCCTTATGAGCAAAATTATCCCACACATGACTTGGAGTTAGCTACGGTGGTTTTCGCTCTAAAAATTTGGAGGCACTATTTGTATGGAGAACAGTGTGAAATATTCACTGACCACAAGAGCCTCAAGTACCTCTTTACTCGAAAAGAGTTGAATATGGGACAAAGAAGATGGTTGGAGCTATTAAAGGACTATGACCTAACTATTAGTTACCATCCTGGAAAAGCCAATGTTGTAGTTGATGCCTTAAGTAGGAAGTCTGCAAGAAATTTGGCAGCATTGTTAACTACACAAAAACACATCTTGGAAGATTTAAGGAAAATGAGGATAGAAGTACGATTTCATGAAGCAGAGGCACATTTGGCAAACCTTAGAGTTCAGCCTACCTTGATTGAAAGGATAAAGATTGCACAAAGTAATGATCCATAGTTGCAGAAGATAAGAGATTTGATAAATCTAGGCTCTCAATCTGAGTTTTGCATTCATGAGGATGGATCCTTGAGGTTTGGTAATCGGCTTTTTGTACCAAATGATCCAGACCTTAAGGCAAAAATTTTAAAGGAGGCTCATAACATGAGTTACACGATACACCCAGGAGGCATTAAGATGTATTGGGATTTAAGGGAAACTTTTTGATGGAACAACATGAAGAGGGAGATTGCTCAATATGTTGCTCAATGTCTAGTGTGTCAACAAGTTAAGATGGAGCATCAAAGACTAGCTGGATTTTTGCAACCTCTTCCCATTCCAGAATGGAAGTGGGAGCACGTTACTATGGACTTTGTGATGGGGTTGCCTAGAACCCCTACTGGTAGAGATGCAATTTGGGTGATTGTGGATCGGTTGATAAGATCTGCACACTTTTTGGCCATTAGGGTGGATTTCTAACTCGAAAGGTTAGCTAGATTGTATATCAATGAAATAGTGAGATTGCATGGTGCACCTGCATCCATTGTGTCTAATAGAGACCGAAGATTTGTGTCTCAATTTTGGGAGAGTGTGCATAAGGCAATGGGTACTAACTCGAAGTTTAGCACAACCTTTCACCCTCAAATAGATGGAATTTCAGAAGGAACTATACAAACATTGGAAGATATGCTGAGAGCTTGTGTAATTGATTTCAAAGGTTCATGGGATGAACATCTACCTTTGGTGGAGTTTGCATATAATAATAGCTACCAAGCAAGTATTAAAGCAGCACCATATGAGGCTTTGTATGGTAGGAAGTGTAGGTCTCCTATATGTTGGGATGATGTTGGAGAAAGAAGATTGTTGGGTCCTGAGATTGTACAGCAAACAGTAGATAAAATTCAAGTGATTAAAGAGCTACTCCGAACAGCTCAGAGTAGGTAGAAGAGTTATGTAGAAATTAGAAGAAAGAAATTAGAGTTCCAAGTTGGTGATCATGTGTTCTTGAGGCTTTCACCTACTAATGGAGTTATGAGATTTGGTTTTCGAGGTAAGTTGAGCCCTCGTTTTGTAGGACCATTTGAAGTCTTGGAGAGGATGGGTAAAGTTGCTTATAGGCTCGCCTTACCACCTTCTTTATTAGGGGTACATAATGTTTTCCATGTCTCAATGTTGAGGAAATATGTTCCAGACCCCAGTCATGCAGTGGATTATGAGCCTCTAAAATTAAGAGATGATTTAACTTATGAAGAACAACCAGTTAAAATTGTGGACAAGAAGGAGCAAGAATTGAGGTGTCGTACCATACATTATGTCAAGGTTCAATGGAGGAACCAGTCTGTGAGAGAGGCTACATGGGAGTTAGAAGATGAAATGAGGGAGAAATACCCATATCTTTTTGAGGACTCATGTATGTCAAGTTTAGAGGACTAAACTTCTTTTAAGAGGGGGAGAATGTAATACCCGAAAAAATAATAATAATAATAATAATAAAATAAAATAAAAGGAGGGGTATTTAAGTAAATTTGTTTATGGGGTCAACTTTTATAATTAATATTACTAAGGGGTTTTTTAGAAAATCAGGTTGAAAACCCTAGTTTACATAGTTTAATTTTAAGTTAGCGAATACTGACAGATGTTTTGAGAGAGGAGACTACTCAAAATACTGAAGTGGAGAAGATTTGATTGTACAATTGAGGTAAGAGTCTAAAAAAATCTCTTCTCGTCAAATCTAAACTTTATTTAGAATTAGAGTATATTTTATGTTGATGTTTTTGGCCAAGCGGAATTATCAAAAAAAGTTTCTATGGGTTTTATGATGTAAGTGTAAACAGAGAAGGGTTGGAATTGGGCGATAAAATCCCTTTTTCCAATGCACGTCTTTCTCTGTGTAATATCTTAAATTTTGGTACTTTGTTGGGCATGGAGTTGCTTTGGGCACATATTACCCTTTGGTGAATATTTATTACAAGAAACAGTGGACTATTGGTTAGACCACCGTTAGTCCAATAGCCTTTTAGACTTTAGAGTCTATGGAGATAAGAGACAAAGGTTTTTTGGTTAGAAATTTTTAATTAGCTTTACAAAGAATTCAGACCTTATGAATGCTTTGACATTTTGGCCTAAATAATCGTGTGAGGAGAGTCTTATATTACACAGTGCTCGGGAATTTTTGCGTGAAACAAATAGAGTTAATACAAATGATAGAATGTGGAATATAGCCATAGAGAAACCGTAGGAGAGTTAATAGTGAGGAATTATTGGGTACTTTAGAATTTCTCTTTTGGTCAAGTAACTTGCAAGTTATTCTTATTATTTTGATTATTGAGTAAATTGTGCTTATAAATTGTTAGGTGAGATCTAAGGATTTTAGAGAAAGTGTTAGGGAGAAGTTCTTTATGGTGAGCTCGCTGAGGTAAGTAACCTTATCCTAATTGTTTTTATTCTGCATAATTTAACAATTGAAAATTTTTTATAGTTATTAAAATTTTATTTCTATTGTATTACTGATTTCAAGTAAAGAATTATCACAAATATATCTGATCATTGAATATATGATGTATTTTATTTAATTGTTTTTTTTAGCTATATTGATTTAAAGTAAAGAATATAGAAATATCACAAATATATTTGAGATTGAATATATGATTATATATATATATATATATTTGAATAAGATATATTTTTGTGGACAATTTGACTATGAATTGGTACTCTGATACCCAGCCAATGAGCGTTATTCATTGGTATTCTGATACCCAAACCAATGGGGGTTATTCATTGGTACTCTGATACCCAGTCAATGGGGGTTATTCATTGGTATTCTGATGCCTAGTCACGAGGATATAATGTGACCATAGTCATAAGATTGTTAGGAATATGAATTACACTTGAATATTTAACTATTTTGAGTCACTAAAACTGTTTATGTATTTTTGGAACCTATTGTAAGTTATAGCTTTTGATATATGGTAAACTAATTGCTTTCTAAACCATCTATGATATAATTGTAAGATTAAAGTATGTGATCTATTTGCAACTACTATTTTAAGATTATGAAACTTCTTTAGCTATTTTTGAAAACCCATAGCATATCATAACTTTAGAAGATTATATTACATCTTATTACTTTACAAATCTATTACTAGATAGAACTTATTCGGATTTTGGTTACTTATTGAGTTGTCAACTCACCCCCCCTCTTTCTCCTTTCAGATTTTGAACAGGAAGAGTAGCATATGTTTGGGCTTCTGCTGGGATGTGCGCATAAGTGAAGTTTAGGAAATCAATGGAATAAGACTTGAACTTTTATGTTTAAGATTGTCATTTGTGTTGTCCTTTGGATTTAAAGGATTTAGTTTATTTTTATTTGATATTGGAAGATTATTATTTGGAGATCGTTTGAGAATTGCTTTATTGAGGATATTTTTAAATTTATTGATGAAATTTTCTTGAGGATAATTCTTCATTTGTTAAGAGGGCCTTACACACTTGTAGGGTGTAAACTTTATAAGTGTGTGGCTATTGTCACGTGCCTAGCTCTTACTTGAGTTTTGGGCATGACATGAATGCTCAACGTCTCATCTTTTTTTTTTTTTTTTTTTTTTTTTTTTGTTTTCAATTTTAGTATCATCATAAGGAGGAACAATATATATATATATATATATATATAAAATGGCAAGTAGAATTGGAACTTGCTCAAGTAGAGAAAGAAGTGACATACTCGAGTCTAGTCTTGTCAGATGAAGACTTTTGAATGCTCAACATCTCATCTATTTTTGCATTTGAAGTACGTTCCAGTTGTGCTCGAACTTGGAAAAGTTCAATATCTAACATCTTGGTCTTCTCAACAAGGAAGTTATTCTCAAACCTTAGAGCTCCAATGGTTTGATTTCCTTTATCAACTTTAGTGGACAGATTCTCTCTCTTTATTTCCACCTTGCTCAACTTCTTCATAGCCAATCCGTAAAACTTTTCATATTTTTTAGAATTCTTGTAAAATGTTGAGTAGGCTATTTGGATGTCATCATTGTCATCCAACTTCTTAAAATTAGATTCATCTAATTCTTCATCCTCACTTATTGCCTCTTTAGTATCATTAACTAGTTCAATAGTGGCTATGAAGGCCATGGACTTTTCCACTTGGCCACTATCATCTGAATCACTCTCTGGTTCAGTATCACTCAAGGTTGTAGCTAGGGCTTTGTTCCTCCCTATTGACTTAAGATAGATTGGACATTCTTGCTTCATGTGATCATAACCTTGACAGCTAAAACATTTAGGACTAGGTGGAGTGTTACTGTTTTGAACAACTACTTTATTCTCCTTCTTTGTATTGTCTTATGATTTCTTTGAAGAGATCATTCATCTTCACACTAGCACTCTTAATGAATTTCTTGAACTCCCTTATGATGTATGCTTTGAACTTATTCTGTTCCCATTAGAAAATTGCTCATCTTCATCATCTTTAACCTTCAAAGACGTATTCTTGCTTTTTCCACCTTTTCCAATTTTGCTAGACCTAACTCATAGATTTGAAGGTTCCCAACCAATTCAGTTAATGGGATTTGGTCAATATCCTTTGACTTTTCAATAGCAGTAATCTTGGTATGAAATCTTTCAGGAAGAGATCAGAGTATCTTCCTTACAATATTAGGATCAAGAATTTTCTCTCCTATATTGAAGGTAGAATTCACAATTGTGAGCGCAGCAGCTTCCTCCTTCTGGGAAAAAATGGGCAGTACGCCTTTGCCGAGTGGACCTGGGCAGAGAAAATATTAGAGTTGCCACTTAGATTAGGTCTAAGATCCATTTAATAGCACCCTTAGTGGAAGGACTAAGTCTTACTACCAAAGAATGGGTTCGGAGTTTAGGTACAGTTTTGGAAAGGTGTTAGGCACCCAAAACTGCCCAACCCATGGGTCGGCTTCCACTCATTGTGTCTTACATCTTAATCTCATTAAAGGCACATTCAATATTGCATTCTATACTCACACACACACTAGCATACATCTAAGTATATATACATCACGGCATTTCATTGCAAACCCTAATATACATCTATCATGCTTCTCACATCATCATAAACCCTAGCATACATCTATCATGGCAATCCACATCAAACCTAGCATACATATATCATGCTTATCGTCTCATCCAAGGCAGTAAGCAAGCAAGGTATCTCAAAGGCAACAAAATAGCAGTAATCAAACAAACTTGTTTACCATATTTAAAGCATGGCACATCGACTTTGCATATACACATTTGTCAAGGGAAAATCAAGGTCATGTAACAAACAAATGCATGATCATGTGAAATGCACGACTCACCTTTACTTACCTTGTAGCACTGCAACACCTATGCATCAATGCATGGACATTTGAATGTGTGCTCATGGCATATCAAAGTAAGAAATAAAAAGAAACCCTAATCTAGCATGTTAAAGGCAAACAAATAATCAAATAGGGGAATAAGGACTCAAAACAGAAGCATATTATGTGAAAGAAATAAAGAAATAGAAGCAGAAAACTTAGATTAGGGTTCCTGGGCACGAGTATGCGTACGCATACATAGGCTTGTGCACACAGGCCAGTTGTATGCGTACGCATACTTCGAGCTTGCGTACACATGCAAGAAGCATGCGCACACAGACACACCATAAACCTTAACCCAGAAACACAGAAATGCAGAAAACATAGTAGAACTTAAAACTATAAATCTAGCAACCTAACATGCTTTAAAACAGAAAACAACTAAACCCTAGGTTGCCTACACATATTCAAACATTAAAAAAAATAAAAAAAAAAAAAAAAAAAAAAAAAAAAAAAAAAAAAAAAAAAAAAAAACATAATTAAAACAAGGAAATTAAAAGGAAATGGATAGAACTCAATACCTCAAATAAGAAGCTTTTCAAGCTTTATTTTGACCGTTCCCTTCAGTAAATCTATTTACAATCAAATACAAAAGTGATTAGTGATCTTAAAACTTGAAAATCAAGACTAGAAAATGTCCCAATCAAAAGAAAATTGACTTGAGGATGTTTTGTAGAAATCTCCTTCTTTGATTCACTATTTCTAGTGAATCTTAGGTTTTCCCTTCGGATTTTCTCCTTCCCTTTGAAATATACCACGTAAGGCTTTATATAGTTGAAAAATGAGAGTTTGGAATGGCTCCCAGACGATGTGGGACTCATTCCAAACCTCAGTTTTAATGCAGAAAACTTGCCTTTCATCGCTCTCTCGAACCCTAGTTGCGTATGCAAGTCCATGACTGCATACACATGGCTGAGAGTTTCCTTGGCCTATATTTTCTAAAGATAGATTTATTTGCTCATAAAAAGTTATATTTTCTATTTTAACATTTCTTAAGTCAATTTAGAATCTCATTGGGCCTTAAACCAACCTTTGGTCTTAGAATTTTTTTTCAACATCGTTGGAGAACAGGGGCCTGAGTCGTAAGGGGTATAAAATAAGATGTCTACAACAATATCTTTTAGTTTTGCATAAAACTCATCAAATGTTTCATCTTCTTCCATCCTTATCTCCTAAAAAATGCTAGTTAATCTTTGAAGCTTTTAGTCTTGACTGATTTGATTTCTTCATAGGTGGTTTGAAGAATAGTCGATGCTTCCTTAGCATTTTCAGTGGTAGAAATATTCTTGAATTCTTCATTCATGACAGCACTGAATAAGGTATTCAAGGCTCTACAGTTGAAGTTTTCAGCCTTGATCTTTTCATCATCCCAATTTTTTGGGGGCATTTGTGGGTTTGGTCTGTCCCACTTCAACTGCTAACTAGACTTTCTGATCAAGGGACTACAAAAAAGCTCGTATGCATACTTTCCAAAAGGGACACTCTAATCATGGGCACTCTAATCATTTTTGTATGGACACTCTAATCATTTTTTCCCTTTATCTATTTCATTTGTGTATGGGCACTCTAATCATGCCAAAAGGGAGGAAGTTTGGACTAAATTAAGAAATATTAGGAACCTAGTTCACAAAAACTGGTTGTGCATAGGTGATTTCAACCAAGTTTTATCATATGATGATAAATTTGGATTTAGTCATAGGAAAATTGAAGGTGCAGAGATATTCAAGCAAACTCTGTTTGACTTGGGTCTTTGTGATTTTGAAGCTAAAGGGAAAAAAATGTACTTGGATGAATGGTCATGGAGATAAAACCTTTGTTATGGAAAGGCTGGATAGAGCCTTTTCCACTGTGGATTGGATCAATTCAAATCCTCATTATGCACTTAGAAATTTGCCTATTCTAAGATCTGATCATGGACCCATTATCCTAGATTTTGACCTTCAACAGCCCTTTAGGAAAAGGCCTTTCAGATTTGAAAATGTGGTTAACACATGCTAATTGTAAGGAACTAGCCCAAAGTAGTTGGAGAATCTACCCTCAAGTCTCAAGAGCTTTTAAGTTGCAATAGAAGCTCACTAATGTTAAGAAGGAATTTTCCGACTGGAACATAAATGTCTTTGGAAAGGTGGATAAGGATCTAAAGGACAAACAAAATAAGCTTCAGGAATTACAGGACTCCAACAAAACAATGCATGATATCAAAATGGAAAAAGAACTTAGAGAAGATATTGAGAAACTAATAAGCAAAGAAGGAATTATGTGGGCTCAAAAGGCTTGAAGTACTTGGATTATTCAGGGGCATAGAAATACTAGATACTTTCAAATAGTGGTTAAGCAAAGGAGAGCTAGGAATAGGATTCTACAACTTAGTACAGCTAAAGGGAACCAACTGGAGGAGTTGGTTGATATTGAGAACTACATGGTGGAACACTTCAAAAACCAGTACAATGAGGCAAGCCCTAAATCTATTCAGGAACTAATGGAGGAACTAGCAAACCTTGAAATCCCTAAACTTGGATCAATATCAAAAAAATAATCTTGACAAACCAGTGATTAATGCTGAAATTGAATGGACAATTTTCCAACTTGGGCCTCATAAATCTCCTGGACTAGATGGGATTCCAGCCTTCTTCTATTAAGAATTTTAGAGCATAGTAAGGCAAGACATACTTAACTATGTCCATGCTTTCTTTCACTCAGGTTCTCTTCTTAAATCCCTTGACCAAACTTATCTTACTCTACCTAAGGTCAAATTTCCAAAAGAGGTAACTCGTTTTAGGCCTATTAGCCTCTGTAATGTCACTTACATTATTAGTTCCAAAATTTTGGTTTCTAGGCTTAAACCTTACATGGATATGCTCATAACACCTTACTAGAATGCCCTTATTAAGGGTAGGAACATTAAAAACAATATTTTCTTAGCTCTTGAGATTTTTGACATTCTTAGGAAAAAGAATGGTAGAAAGAAAGGCTTTGGTGCATTGAAAATAGATATGTCTAAGGCTTATGATAGGGTTAACTGAAATTTTCTTAAAGCTATCTTACTTTCCATTAACTTGAGTAACACATGGGTAAATTGGATTATGGCGTGTGTTACATCTGTCCAATATTCATTTCTTATTAATGGTAGCCCTACCCAACCATTCAATCCCTCTAGAGGCTTAAGACAGGGAGGCCCTATCTCACCCTACCTATTCTGTTTTGTTCAAACATCCTTTCCATTGCACTCACAAAGAAGAGAATCAGAAGAAAATTAAAGGAATCATAGTAGGAAGGAATGGGGTTTCCTTTACCCACCTTATATTTGCTGATGACTCCTTATTCTTCTTCCAAAATGATAAGATATCCCCTTCTAATCTCAGGAACACAATCCTATGGTATTGTTCAATTTCAGGTCAATGTATCAATTTTGATAAATTTGACCTCTTTTGCTCCCCAAACATACCTCAAGATG
This sequence comes from Quercus suber, assembly GCF_002906115.3. Taxonomy (NCBI): domain Eukaryota; kingdom Viridiplantae; phylum Streptophyta; class Magnoliopsida; order Fagales; family Fagaceae; genus Quercus; species Quercus suber. The sequence goes on along the minus strand of NW_027069938.1, from coordinate 504,527 downwards.
TGAAGGAATCCCTTGCCCTTTCTCTTCAAGTGAACCTTGTACAGAACGCTAGTAAATATCTAAGTATCAATTTTAAACTCAAGAGGGAGGAGGATAGCTGACTTCTAGTACATTATTGACAAAGTACAGTGAAAACTCCAAGGATGGAAAGCCAAATTGCTATCCCAAGCTGGCAGAACTACTTTAACATCTTCTGTGCTTCAAGCAATGTCATTATTCACCTTCTGATGTTTCAGAAATCCTGAAGCAGTTTGTAATTAATTAGATGATATAACCAGATCCTTTTGGTGGGGGCATGATCTTGGAACTAGAAAGCTACATCTGGTCAACTGGGATACCATGTGTCAGCCAAGGAGTAGGGGGATTTGGTTTGAAGAAATTCAATTTGATCAATCAAGCCATGATTTCTAAACAATATTGGAGGTTACAACAATCTCCCAACTTCCTACTAGCCAGAAGCTTCAAAGCCAAATATTTTCGTAGGCCATTAAAGGAATATAAGCCAAAACCAAACCACTCTTGGACTAGGAAAAATATTGCTGCACCACAATTGGCTTCCTTACATGAGGGACGTTTTTTGATACTAGATGGTCATCAAATCTCTCTCACTAATCCAGATTGGTTTAGATGCTCCAACCATTCCCTAATAATGAACAACCTTCTTGATGGCACAGTGGCAGATCTTATCAATCAGAATTCAAAAACATGGAAATCTGATTTGGTTAAGAAACTGTACCAGCTCCTACTTGCAATGAAATCGTGCAGCTTCCTCTACCCAGAACTATTGGCATTGAAGATAAACTCTTATGGAGACAATCAACTTCTGGAGAGTACAAAGTTAACAAAGCCTACCATATGCTCCATCAGAACCACCATCCTTCACTTGTGCAAGAAGGAATGATCCATGGTTTGCCCCAATTTGTGTGGAATCTAATTTGGAAAGTGCAACTTCCTTATAAATCCTGACCTTTATTTGGAAAATGTTGCATGGGAGTTTGCCTATGTTTGAGGTACTAAATAAGAGAGGCATAACAATTCCTAACAATTACCTCATGTGCAATGAGGAAGAGGAATTTATAAATCACTTGTTTCTACACTGTCCTTTTGCAAGAGCCATTTGGCATGGATCCAATTTAGAAGTTAGAACCTCAGATTTGGTACAAAACTCAGTTACACATTGGTCGGCATCTTGTATTCTGCATAATGTAAACAGAGACAATGAAAAAATGTTCTTCTTGCAGTCCATATTCACCATCCTGTGGTCTATATGGAAACATCGAAATATGGTCCTACACCAAGGACAATTACCCAACCCAATAGAAGTTATTCTAACATCTTAGTCTCTCACTTGCAGGTACCAAGAAGTTTTCCAAACCAATTAGGATCAGCAACACATATCTAAACAACAATCTCAGCAGTTGCTCACCAATGAGGGATGGAAGATCATGATAAAGTAGTAGCTTACAAGAACAAGAAACTAGAAGGAGTGGATATGCTTTTGAGGCAAAAACAACGGCTGGAGTTGTGCTATTCACAGGTGGTGCAAGCAATGGCAGGAAACCTCATCAGCTTTCAATCCTGTGAAGTCGGTGGCTTGTTATCCTAATCCAAATTGTTTTGGAGTGGCCTATAGGACTTGATGTCCTATTTCAAGTGCAACTATAATTCCTAACTGTTTTAGGACTCTGAAATTGATACCTAACCGGCTTAGATATCCAAGTTCAACTTGGAATTGATTTGGACCTCACGTGCTCAAGAGATGAGAATTAGAGTCCTACTTGAGGTAGTGTCTTTACTTGGAGTAGCACGTGAATATATGGAATACAATTCTATTAGGATTCATCTTTGCCGAGTTGATACTCTATAAGGAGAGGTGTTGCGGCAATTGTAGAGATAGAAAAGAGAGAAATAGAGAGTGAAATAGAGAGTTTTGGCTGCTGCATATTATTGTGAGAGTTCTTTAGTTTAGCATAGGATGCAAGGTTTTCTCTATTCCTTGTATTTGTGAGAGAGCTATTGGGTGTATTGGGGATTGGGTGTGTGTGAGAATATTGATACACCAACATGTATATCTCCATATTTGATTAGTGCAATTTCTTCGTCATTGCCTGTGGCTGTAGGTCAAAAGTCAAACCACGTAAATCCTTGGTGTTCTTTTGTTTGTGTGTGTTTATTTATTTTCAGATTTTGGGTTTGCTTTGTTTCTATTGTTTATTTCTTGGAGATCTTTCTATAATCATAATATTTTCACAATCAATATTAAGGTGGGAGTGCTATCCGGAGGCGCTTTCCTACAACAAATCCAGGATGCTGTGGGAGAGGCTATCATCAAAACCAGCGGGTTGGGCTACACTAACAATAAGAGACCTGTGCAGATTTGCAGTCAAACAAGCAAGCCATCTTGGCTTGAGCAGACCTCACTTCAGACTTGAACTAGCTTCAACAGCAAGGACTAACTATACACCATCTTTTTGTACCCAAGGAAGTAATTTCAAATATTTTGGAATTTGCTCATATTATTGCTTGCTTCCCTGTTCACCACTGCAGGCTAAATCCGAACTTATCTTAAGCCTAGTGGTCCTTTGTCTTGTACTAACTTTTTATTATCAATGCATGTTTATCTAGTATCAAAATAAAAAATTCTATTTTTATTTCAAAAAAGTATCAAAATAAAAAATAAAAAATAAAAAAGTTATGTAAATGATTTTTTTAAAATTTTTTTGGTGAAAAAATTGAAAAGAAAGAAGAATGTTAGGTTGACACTTAGGTACCAGTGTACAATTTTGTCTTTTCTATTGGAGCTAGCTAGACAAGTCACAAGTCTCACCTTCCAGGAAGTGTCAAATTTTATCATTTCATATATAAATTAAGAACCAAAGAGAAATTTAATACCACCTCTTAATAAACAAACGATATAATTATAAAGGCATGGTACAGTCAAATATGCAATACATGATAAAGTTACAAAATAAGAAATTAATAATAGACAACTTAAAAGAAAAACAACTGATGAATAAAGTTGAAATGCAAGAAGAGTATCATGTACTAAAAGCCAGGATGATTTTTCCATTGGGATGCTAATTCAGAGAGTGCCTTTGTAGAAGAACCATCTGCACTTAGTGCTTTCTCAGCAGCCATCTTTATATCTTTCATACGATTATAAACTTTCTTACCTTCTTCTCCAATCATGAGGCCCTTTACAACTTTTGCAATTTCCTCTCGATCAATTAGACCATTTTTATTAGTTTTTGGTCTCAGTGCCACTTTTAGATCCTCAGCTAATAATGGTGCATTCATTTTTTGTTCTGCGTAAAGCGGCCAAGCAATTAATGGTATGCCTTGCATGATACTCTCTAGGGTCGAATTCCAACCACAATGAGTTAAGAACCCACCCGTGGAGCCATGGCTAAGCACTTGGGCTTGTGGTGCCCAAGAGGGCACCGCTAGACCCTGCCCTTCAGTCCTCTCTACGAACCCTTTTGGTAAGAAAGCAAGAAGGTTGTTGTTGAGAGTTTGATCACTAAGGTATGCAGCATCAGCTGATTCATTATTTGGGGTTCTTACAACCCATAAGAACTTTTGGCCACTCAATTCCAATCCCAAGGCCAGCTCATTTGTTTGATCATATGAGAGAGTCCCACCACTCCCAAAACAAACAAATAAGACAGAACCATGTGGTTGATTGTCCAACCATCTTAAACAGTCTGACTCTGATTTGTCAACCTGATTGCTTGAACCACTTTGGATTGGTCCAATTGGATAAAGTGGGAGATTTTTTGCTTCTTCATCTAACAAAGCTTTTATGGCACTTCCTTCCAATTCCATGAAGGTATTAACGATAATTCCTTCAGCTAATCGGAACCGTTTTGCGTTGCGAAGAAACATTTTGTACAACTCACTCGTTCGATCTTGAACCGGTTCTAAAAGATCTCGACCGTGAATAGGTATGCACCCCGGAAGCTTCAATGGTTCTGGTAGGTCTCTATACTCGCATGAAACTGTCTCGTCCAGCTTTGGCAAATGAAAAATCAAAGACAACGCGAAAGCATTTGTGGGGAAGAAAATGTAGGGTGAGATGTTGAGTTCTTTAGCAATATCTAGTGCATCAATCCCAAAAGGATCGACTACAAAAGCTGAAAATCGAGTAGACTTCAGCACCTCACGAAGAGGTGGAAGTGAACGAGTTAAGGTGAGAATAGTTTGGACTTCAAACTTTAGGCCTTTGATCTCTTCCTCCTCCAATTTCACAGGAGGAAGAAAGACATGATCTATGGCGGTGGGAAGGGCTTGAAGAACTGCTTTCATGGCTTTGGATGGAGACCCGAGTACGGGAATGATACATGTGATGTGGAAGTCATGGTGAAGAACAAATTGTTTGGCAAACTCGACAAGAGGGATGAGATGTCCCATCCCTAGACTTGGTAGAAGAGCTATGTGTGGTTTTTGTTCCATTTTGGACAACATACAAGTCAACAAATAATTTGAAGAGATGGTTTTTGAAAGAGAATACAATGGTTTTTATGGTTGAGACTTGGAAGGTTAGATGGTTTTATATGGTGTTAGAACTTAGGATTTGTATTTGATTTTCGAGTATCTGAAAACTATATGTGGGACGGCATATATAGACAGAACCCCACATACACCCACTAAACCCAGCCGATTATAGGTTCTTTTTCTATCTAATTTAAAATAATAGACATTTATTTATTGTTTATTTAAATTCATTTGTTAATATGGTTTTGGTTAAATATATGTGTGTGATTATTGGATGTAGTGGAACTGTGAGAAAATCAATAAATAAAATTTATATTCCGTAGTTTGACTTGACTATGAAGATGAAATAATTGGAATAGAGTGTTAGATGGTTTTGTAGTGTTAGAACTTAGGATTTGTATTTGATTATTTTGAGTATCTGAAAACTACATGTGGGACGGCATATATAGACAGAACCCCCCACATACACCCACTAAACGCAGCTGATTATAGGTTCTTTTTCTCTCTAATTTAAAATAATAGACATTTATTTATTGTTTATTTAAACTCATTTGTTAATAGGGTTTTGGTTAAATATATGTGTTTGATTATTGGATGTAGTGGAACTGTGAGAAAATCAATAAATTAAATTTATATTCCATAGTTTGACTTGACTATGAAGATAAAATAATTTGAATAGAGTGATGTTCGAAGGAGAGATAATTGGCATAAGCGTAATTGCTTGCGTTAGTGTGACGTAACCACAAACGTTAATTCAAAAAAAATAAACCAAGGGGTTTCATCCTGTAATTATTTGGCGCAATTGATTTTAGTGACTACTCACATCCGAAAAAATAATTAGGGCCTCTGAAAATTTTTGGATAACATTTAAAAAAAAAAAAAAAGCTTACATTTTTTAATATAAAACTAATCCATACTGCAGATATTGAGAGAAGAGAGGTTGTCATCATAGTTGTTAGAAATACTGAACAAATAGTATTGTATTTCATAAGTAATAAAATATAGATGAGTGTTTTTATATAGGAGATAAAGTGTGCAGTACAAGTATGTGTGTTACACAAGTAAATAATGATGTAGCGGAAGCCTGAAGAGAAGCACACACGATGCTCTCTTGATGGAACAGAAACTAAACTGTTAGTTCCTGGTAGTAAACCTCGAATCCACGAGGGGTTCCTTGAATCCACGAGGTGATAGGTCTGGAATCCACCAGAGAACACAAAAGACATAAGTCTGAATTTTTATTGATAATAAACTATAAACTGAATTGCCTTTGGAGGCTACAATGCGTTTAAATAGTAGAAACAAAACATAGGGCAACTAGAAACCCTAAGGCGGCTATGAAAGCATATAAAACCCTAATTTGACTAAATAACATTAAAAAATACCTAAAAACAAGGAAATAAATGCCCTAAACCTAAAATAACAAAAATTACATAAAAATACCAAATATAAAAGATTACAGAAATTAATTAGAATATTCTGTCCTACATCTTGACCCCTCCACTTGAAATAAACTCGTCCTCGAGTTCATTCTTGAAATCTGAAATCTTCCACTCCAAATAAACAAATACTTTGAATGTTTTAATAACTTGATCTGTTTCTGAAACTTGAATCTGGTATAAAGTGTAGCATAAAATTTCTTCTCATCAATCTTCAATTTATTTGCAACATCAATCAACAAAGGGTTGATAGTAAAATTAAAATTTTCTACTCCAAGAAAATCAACATATTGTGTAGTCATCTTCAACAAATCAACTGAGACCTGAGGATTGTGAGTTGTGGACTCATCCTCATATTTGACCTCAATTGAATCTTCCATAATGTTCTCAATAATGACCATATCTTCATTCCTGTCATCATCCACAACCAACTCAACCTTCGTGTTTTTGACCTCTTCATCAAATTTTTGACAAGTGGTATCTTTAATCTTCAATTCAATAATTTGTTGCAAGTCTTGATCTTTTTTAACCCCTACAAAATTTTCTTTGGAAATAGGTTGCTTCTTCTCAACCCTCAAACTCCTTTCTTTACTTGACACATGGACTTGACTATGATCATTTTGGTTTTGTGGTTGACCTTTCATGTTTTGAACATATTGCTTTTCATATGAATATACAGATTTATAATCAACACTTGTATAATCTAGTATATCATAATAGTCATTAGGAAACCATAAATCAATTAATACCTTTTTCATTCTTTGCCAAGAGCAGATTGGATGCTTACCTTGCCGCTTTCTATCGATTTGAATGTCTTCCCACCATTCCTTTGCTTCATTGTCTAATTTATTAGATGCAAGCCGCACCTTTTCTTCATCACAAATCTTCCAAAAATTAAAATACTCTTCTAAATCAAGAAGCCAGTCAATAAAATCCATCTTACACATATCTCCATCAAAGAATGGAATTTTCTTGTAGCTAGGAGTGCGTCTTTGAATATATCGAACATTGTTGTTGCAAGATGATTTCCTAGCAAGAAGAGTAGCAATCTTTTGCTGGATTTCGCCTATAATTTTCTGACTCTTTTCACAAAATTGGTGATTCTCATCACGAAAATTAAGGAACTCAGCCCTAGTGAGGACTGGGTTGTTGACGTCGTCACCGCCGTCATTGTTATGGTGGTCACCGTCTCGCCGGTTAGCCATCAGACCAGGGTAAGTCAAGGCTCTGATACCAACTGATGTAGCGGAAGCCTGAAGAGAAGCACACACGATGCTCTCTTGATGGAACAAAAACTAAACTGTTAGTTCCTAGTAGTAAACCTCGAATCCACGAGGAGTTCCTTGAATCCACAAGGTGATAGGTCTGGAATCCACCAGAGAACACAAAAGACACAAGTCTGAATTTTTATTGATAATAAACTATAAACTATATTGCCTTTGGAGGCTACAATGCGTTTAAATAGTAGAAACAAAACATAGGGCAACTAGAAACCCTAAGGCGGCTATGAAAGCATATAAAACCCTAATTTGACTAAATAACATTAAAAAACACCTAAAAACAAGGAAATAAATGCCCTAAACCTAAAATAACGAAAATTACATCAAAATACCAAATATAAAATATTATAGAAATTAATTAGAATATTTTGTCCTACATCAAATAAGGTGAGCCCAAACACCATAACATATACACGTTAACAGCTTATCTTAAACTCAAGGTAGGTGTGAGACCAACTTGAGGTTGTCAACCAAAGCACGAAGGCATCCCTTAGGATGTGATTTGGTGAAAATATCTGCAAGTTAATCTTTAAAGGAGATTGAGAACAGTTCAAGAGTGCCATGGACAAGATGATAGTGGATAAAATGACAATCAATCTCAATGTGTTTAGTTCATTCATGGAAGACATCATTGTGAGAAATATGAATGGCATTCTGGTTATCACAATAAAGAAGAGTAACATAGGATGTAGGCACACATAAATCCTTAAAAAGCCATCGAAGCCAGAGGAGTTCAGATGTGGTATCAGTAAGGGCACGATATTTTGCTTCAGTGCTAGAGCGAGCCACAATGGTTTGTTTCTTGCTTTTCCAAGGATCAGAGAAGAACCAAGAAGAAAACATTAACCAGTGTAGACCTTTGATCAGTGGGATCTCCTGCCCAATCAGCATCATAGAATGCAAAGATAACAAGAGGAGACTGGACAGAGTAGAAAAGGCCACTAAAGAGAGTGCCTTTCAGGTATCGAAGAATGCGTAGGACAGCAACATAATGAGTTGATCATGGAACAGACAGAAACTAGCTCAACTAGTGAACAGTATAAGAAATTTCTAGACAAGTGACAGTGAGATAAACTGAGCCACCAACCAATCATCTGTAAAGAGAAGGATTAGATAGTGGTTTCCCAGTTGGAGTCAGATGTGCATTAAGTTTAATTGGAGTGTCAACAGTGTAACACCCCAAATATTTTTTTTAAAGCAATTTTTCCAATGAGAATAATATCTAAATTGGACTTTTTTTTAATCAGTGTGGTTAACTATTTTATGGAGGAGTTTTGAATTTTGGGCATGTGATAGTATTCAGTTAATTTTGGAATGGGCCAACTTAAATATGGGAGAAACTTTAAGGGTAAAGTTGTAATTTTGATCTCAAGATATTTTGGAACAAGTGGTTCACAATGCTCCCATCAACACACCCCCTTTCTCTCATCACCATACACATGCCCTTCTCTCTATTTCTCTATTTTCCTATCTCACTCAGCCACCGAAGCCCACACACATAAACACTCCAGCTCCCTCTATTTCTCTCACTCCCTCACCAGTAAACCAGCCATCCACCGCCACTTTTGGCTGATTTCACCGGAGAACCCCATTAGAAACCCCATACGCTCCATTCTCTCAAAGCTTTAAAGGTAAAACTCTTAATTGTTTGGTAGCTTTTCAAGTTTTTCTAAGATTTCTTTCTAATCTAAGCTACATGAGTGGTATACATGTGATTGAGTACATGGGTTTTTGATTTGGTGGATTTATTTATTAAATGGTTAAGGGCTTTTACAAATGATGATCATTTGGAGTTTCTTCATGGTTAAAAACTTGGGTCTCCTCGAGCAAATTGTATGAGTTGATTTTGTGGGAGTTTGAGGTTGATTTTTGTAAGAGTGTTAACTTTGAATTTCTAAAATTGGAGTGTGAGCATGTGCTTTTATTTTTTTTTGCATACCTAGTGTTTGATAAGTTGTTTATATGAGATTTTGGGTTTGATTCCTTGTTCTTAATATGCTTTAAATTTGGTGGTTTTAATGTGAGTGAATTCTCAAATAATTTGGGCTAGTCTTACAACTATAGCAATTTTCTAAGGCTGTCACGTCAGATTTGAGTTAGCCACAATGCATGATTTTTAATAAATTGCAGAAAAATTGTTTTGGGCTGAATTTTCTGTGGCACATTGTATACATATCGGGGAATTAATTGGATAACTTTTCATTGACCAAACAATTTTTACAAAATGGCTGCCCTGCTTTGTACTAAATCTGAAAGCAGGACTAAAACACTGAGATATTGTGGAATTAATCCTAAACCTTGGTTGATCTTATCTTTAGCTTATATATATTATTTAGTACCCAAAGAGATTCATGAGTATGCTATATTATCTTATAATGCACATTATTGCGGCAATGAATTTAAAATGTTTTAGTTGTGTCAGCACTATGAGTTTCTTGGATGCTTGTTTGGTTTCCGTTTGGGTAGGGGTACTTGTCTTGGTATGGTCAAGCTAGGCTTTAGGGCCATAGGTTTGATTTTTGGGGGAACCTTCTCAGATTTATGGAGACAAATTTGATAGCGTAATTTTGTTGTAGGCCTTGCTATTAATAGGCTTGATACTTGTGTTTCTAGGTTCTAAAGTACTTGGTGATGGAACTAGTAACTTGATTGGTTGAATGCGATGCTCGGTTAAGGTAAATTTGTAATGGACTGCTGAGGTAAGTAGCTTTTTAATGGGATTTTTGAAAAATAACCATGTTACATAAATGTTATTTTTGGGTTAGACACGCTTTTGGAAACTACCTATGGAAACTATATTTTCCTAAAAACTATTGTGTTGTAACCTTAATGTATATATGATTATATATATGAAAATGCATCATATTTGGTATTGCATTTGGGGAAATGCATGAATTGTTGACATGGAAAAATGAGCATCTTTTATTTAATCTTTGATAAGGAAATCATGGATTTTATGGTATATTAGAAAATTTAAATATGCTTATCTTGTCTTGTTATGTGGGAAATTGATAGAAAATCTTTTTGACAAGAATGAAGTTGAAAACCTTATAAACTTTGTGGAAGTTAGATTATTTAAGGTTTTTCTGAAACTACCTAGTTATAAACTATGTATTTGAAAGGAAATGTATACATGTGAGCTTTATGTGGTTTTAATAACACCATGCCATGTGTGATTTCCTAGTGATCACCCGATTTGGTTTCCGTAGTCTTTGTGACAGCGAAATCAAATTTAAGTCAGTGCCCTTTCACTTTGCATAACGCGTTCTTTCCCACTGCCCATGGGGGAAGAGGTTCCTTGATTGTGTGTGAGTGAGGCTGCTGCCCATGGGGCTAAGAGACCACATGCAAGAGAGGTTCTATTTGACGTGCTCTCTCTGCTGCCCATGGGGGGAGAGAAAAACCTTGAGGGTATGGGTGAGGCTGCTGTCCATAGGGCCAAGAGTCTGCATACCAGAGAGGACAATATCATGCCAGTTGTGAATGGGTGGATCCCCGACTGGTCTATGTGGTAGTGTGGTATATTTGTGATAATTTACCTTATGTTAGATATCATGGCTTTGGAAATTATAGTGTTGGTGCTCACAAATTATTGTATATAGTTTCATGGTATTATTTTGAGAAACTTTGTGTTTTATCATTTAATCATCCTTGTCACATTATTATTGAAAATGATCTTGTAGGATTCAGTTAAAAATTTCCCAAACTAAAACATGTTTTGTAAACTGTTCACTACCATAAGACTTGCATTTCCCCCACTCCCATTAATTATGCTACTTACTAGGCTTTAACTCATCCCAATCTCTAGCAGTTTTTTAGATAAATTAGATACACGTCGGGCATGGAGCTTAATTTATTGGTGGTGGTTGGAGTGCTATATTAAATTGGGAGACTTGGGCTATTAATGGTTGATGACTCAATCTTGCAAAGTCCAACGATATCATAATCAATTCTATTGGAGGTTGGATACTTGAGGTCTGTTAGCCTTGGGTGTGGTAGGCCTAGATTTTTTTGTTGAGGTTGCATACCTTAGAGAGGAACATGACTTCGTGTTTATTTTATTTGGAACGTTGAATTGTTAAGTTTGGAGACACGTGATTTGTAGTTTGTATTGCTTGTAAATGTGTCATAGAGCTCTGACTTGTATTGTGGAGAGATCAATATATTTATTTATTTTATCAAATGGAAAAAAAAAAAAATCACTACAATACCTCTTGAAGGCTCAGTCTTTCATGCTTTGGACCCTTTTGGGTTTTGGGGCGTGACAAACAGTCTTACTATCAATAAGTCCAGCTCGAGAAAAAAGATCGAAAGCATACTTAGTTTAAGTAATATAATATACAGTCCATCAATGGAATGAATGATTTCAAGACCCAAGAAGTAGCTGAGATGTCCAAGATCTTTCATCTCAAAGCTAAGAGAGCACAAACAGACGAGATTCAAGCAATCGGAGCTAAGGTTTCTTCATTATCAATTTCATACTCTTGTATAAAACCTTTTGCAATAAAACGAGCATTATAGCGCTCAATAGACCTATCAGAGCGAGTCTTGATCCTATAGATCCACTTACAATCAACCACAGACTTTCTAGGGGGGAGAGCCACCAAATCCCAAGTATGGTTGTTGACACCCCATTTTGCAATCCACATTTAATCTCACATGGAGGGTAAAATGGTAATTTCACCTTGGAAATATGAATCTTGATTTTGGTCATTAGCTCATTAATCTCATTTCACCAAAATGATCTTACTGTTGTAACGATCAAATCGACTAGTTATAAACTCTAATCGGACCATCAGATTGAAAGTTATCATCAAATTAAGTTTTAATGGCCGACATGCACTATCACAAATTGAGTCTGACTATATGTGATTATGAAAAATTGATTCCAATTGGTTATAATTATAATCAATTTGAGATTAATGACGTGTCATAATTTGATTGGCTATGACTATATTTTATGTTACAGTTGCACGCATTTAATTAATTAGATAGTTAAACATTAATTATTCAATGAGTAATTTGTGCAGTTATCTTTTAATTAGGATAAATTTGGAACTAATTAAGTCTTAAATGGGAGTTATTGGAGCCTAATAATGTTAATTGGAAACTAATTTAGGGCCTATTAATATTAATTGTGCTGAAATTATTTTCTAACAAATGACCTCTACTCACCATTTCATTGATATCTCTTAGAATATTTTTAATCTGTGAATGTGGTTAATTTTTCCAGAAACTAAACATTCAGGGCTTCAAATTGAGCACAAGAATGAGACAATTCTTATCAAAATTGAGGAGGATATGATTTTTTTGAATTTGGCTCTACAGGCTGTTACAGTAGCTACAGGAAAACCGAATTTTGCTTGCTCCTCACTCTTACCAATCTCTGAATTTAATGCACCTAATTTCCCCAAAGGCTAAAATAAGGTTTAGGCTCATGATTCTTTGTCAACTCTCATTAAATGATCTTTCATTAATATTTTCTCTACCATTACTATATAAACCCCCTCCCCCTTTCCTCCATTCCAAAGCACACAAAAACCCCCCATCTCTTCTCCTCTCTTGAGTTCTAGTGAAGTAGAGTAGTCTTGTTCTATCTTAGTCTTTTTAAGACTCAAGGTATTGAGTGAGATTCACTCTCCCTTTCCTAGTTCTTCTTTTCCTCCACCTTTAGGACCTCCACCAACAGTCTCCTCCTCCACCGTATGGATCTTGCATAAAGGTATAATCCATTTTCATAACTTCTTTTTTATGTTGCCATGATGAGAATTTAAGATTAAAGTATGATAGTAATTATTTAAATTCCCTTAAATATGTTTGAATGTTTTTAAATGTTCCTATGTGTTCTTCACATGTTTTTGGTTGTTCATTACATGTTCATGCATAACACTTATTTTGATCTTAAGTCCACATCAAAAACTTGAAAAAGATGTTTGTTTGATAATTCTTTCAAATTCTTGAATCTAGAATTTCACCATCCATACACATTCACAGGAATTTATTTTTCAATCCAAATGAAATGCTTAATAAATTGAATTAAGGTTTATCACATGCACACACATTAAATTCAACACGTAAATTGATTGATAACATATTGGATGATGTAATATGAATGTTGGCTACCATAGTCTAGAAGACCGGTTTCACCGGGCAAGGCGGGTGCCTAACACCTTCCCATCTTGTAACATAGCATCCAAGCTTAGATCAAGGGTTAGTAGATCAAATGCTTATCCATGTAATTTTCGATTTCTAGATTGTAACTAGGAAATAAAGCCATATACTTTATCTTAGATTGTATCTAAGACCAAAGCCATGTAATTTCCTATGATCAATGTAAATTGACTAAATTCAATTTCAAATTAATAAAATGACGAATTTTTCAATTTTGGTTTTTTTATTTAATTCCAATAATTAAATAAGTTGTTACTCCATTATAAAACCCTTAATCTAAAAGGAAAAATATAATCAGTTGAACCTCCATTTTGAGAGGCAATAATATGACTCCACTCATTCACGTGGGTTTGGCCCAACATCCAAAAACGGGTAGAGGGGCGCGGTCTCTCACAACGGTTTTTAGATAATGCATCAAGTTCCTCTTTCATTGCAATATGCCATAAATAGTCAATGAATGCCTCACGATATGTGTGAGCTCGTGTAGTGTAATAATGATAGTCAAGTAAATGTACAAGAATGGATCTTACATGAGCTAAGAGAAGAGACGATGTGGAATTTCTTGTGCAAGATCTTTAAGCAAAGCAAGAGTAGGGGACCTAGGCTCAAATCTAGGTAGCTTGTATTCGACCTGTTCATCTTCCACCTGTTCATTTGAGGGTGATCTAGGAGAGAAATCAAAAATATCTAGTGGTTGGGTAGAAAAGTCTAAAGGAGGATTAGGAGCAATTATAGAAGGAATATGTGACTCGTCTGGAAAGATTTCTAAGACGGAGGAGGTAGATAGGGAGGAACAAAAGTGAGAGAGCTCAACAAAGAAGCGATGCTCCCAAAAAACAACATTTTGGGAAACACAAAGACGATGAGAGACATGATCATAACACCGATACCCCTTTTTGAGTTTCATCATAGCCAAGAAAACAACAAAGTCTGGATCGAGGCTCAAGTTTGTTGTGCTTATAAGGCCAAAGAAGAATGAAACAGGCAAAACCGAAGGAGCACAAGTGATGACAGTCAGGAGGTAACCCAAAAATGAGCTCATAGGGAGTCTGATTATGGATGACAGTGCTTGGAATGCAATTAATAGTATGAACAATATGAAGAGCAGCTTCACCGCAAAATGGAGCAAGAACTTTGGCAAAAAGAAGGAGAGCACGAACAATGTCAAGAATATGATGAAGTTTTCATTCGATTCTACCATTTTACTGAGAGGTACCTGGATAGGTTAGGTGATGTATAGTGCCAAAGGAATGAAAAATTGCTTGAAAAGCATATTGAGTGTATTCAAGAACATTATCATATCGAAAAATCTTGATACGTTTGGAAAATTGTGTTTCAACCATTTTTGTAAATTTACAATAGATTTGTAGTAATTCAGAATGAGATTTTTTATAAGAAAAATCCAACTATAACGAGAGTGATCATCAATAAAGACAACAAAATATCGAAATCCACCAATACTAGTAACAAGGGAAGGTCCCCAAACATTAGGATGAATTAAGTCAAAAATACCAGTAGATAGCAATTCACTATTATTGAAAGGAAAAGCTAGTTGTTTTCCTAATTGGCATGAAGTACAATCAAATTGCCTTTGCACACAAAACCTAACAGACCCCTAGTAGCTAACTGTTGTACCCGAGAAGAGGGTGCATGACTAAGACGAGAATGCCAAAGTGCGAGAGAAGGTAAAGAAGAAACCATAGCAGCTATAGCAGCAATAGAAACAGGAGCAAAAAGTGGAAAATGAAAGTTGTCCACAGGAAACATACGCTCAACCCTAGGACTGGTCCCAAGCTTCTGCCCCATCCTCGAATCCTACACAGTATAACCATAATAGTAAAAAATAAGGCGCTAATCTAATTAAGCTAATTGGCCCATAGAGAATAAATTATAGGATATGTCAAGTATATGGAAGACCCTAGGAACCAAAATGTTGGAGGTCGAAATAAAACCTAAACTATTGCCATGCATGGTGGAACTATTAGCTATACGAATATTAACAGGATGTGGTGCAGGTTCAAGTTTAGAAAATAAGGACGAGTGAGGTGTCATGTGATTGCAATAAGTAGAATGAAAAAGCCAAGAGTGAGACTTACCGGGTAAAACTGAGAGAGTAATGGAAAGAGATGCATTACCAACCATACAAATAGCCTAAGTTATTATGTTCTGTAGTCTAGCTAAGGATAGTTTGACAATGGATCTAGAAGATTAGGACTCAGTTGAGACAGAAGACATTGGTTGGGTAGACTCAGTATTACAAATCTCAATAGTGTGGCAAGAACGCTTGCAATAGTTGCAGAACTTTTTGTTGGACTGTTTGTGATGATTGCTAGAGCTAGATGCATCAAACCCTAATTACGATGGTTACTCTGTGGGAGGAGCAGAAGGAGCAATAGCCAAAACATTAAGCTTATTTAGGGCTTAAAGGGTTGCAAGACGAGCTTCTTCTCCAGCCAACTCATTTACAACAGAATAAAGAGAGGAATGAGGATTACGATTAAGAAGCTGACCTCGGATGGGCTCATAGGCATTGTGAAGTGACATCAAGAATACATAGAGATGAAATTCATCTCGAACAGTAGCATATTTCTAGGCACCCTTTGTGCAAGCCCAATTTGGATCAGAAGGGTTAATTTGGTCCCAAATGCAGCGAAGCTGATCATAGTTGTCATTGATAAATTACCTTGGTTCTTGCCTGAGCTGATGCAACTCAATCATTAACTAATATTTCATGGATCTGTTAGAAAGTGGAGTATCTCTTGGCCAACATATCCTATGTAGATTTTGCATCATCAAAACTACCCAACATATTCGAGATGGAAAGATTAGAAGTGTTTCGGAGCCAAGTGAGAATCATGTGGTTGTGACTATCCCATTCAACCATGCGAGTGATAAAGGCAGTATCTTCTTTAGTTGCCCCCTTGATAGGAATGGTGATTGTACCAGCATAATATTGTTAGAGCATGTCACCCTTAAGAAAACTACGCATAACTTGAGACCTAGATAATTAGTTCTTATTCCCCTCCAATATAGCATTGATGGGACAATGAAGGAAAATATCTTTTTTTATCCATATAGAGACACAATATGCAAAATAGATTGCAAAAATGAAATCTACTTAAAAAATTGGTTAAGGAGAACCTGGACTGCAAAAAGTCAACGCTAGAAAAAGACAATGGTCAATGCTCAGTCAAAGTCAACGGTCAACTAGCAGCAAACATAAGCGGCTAATGTAGGCCTGATGACATAAGCGGCTAACATAGAGTGTCGGCTGACATAGAAATGATGACATACGCGGCTAACGTGGCAGATGATGTCAACTAGGGCTAACATAAGCAGTTGTCATGGCAGTAATGACGTCACAGATGACATCAGCGGGATCCTTACTGTTACTGGTGTGTGAGGCAAGTGAAACATTCTTGCTAAAGCTTTGACCGAAGCGTGGTGACGCGTGGATGGTCGAATCGGGCTGATTTTGATGGCGATGAGTAGATTAGTTGACGATCTACATGATGGTATATCTGGCATTGTAATCGGAGATCAAAAGTGACAAATCCGACGAAGGTAGTGCTCTTGGTTACAAAAAGAGAGCTTTTGGCGATGGAGATTCAACCTTGAGGACCTCTGACGGTGGCGAAGTAGTAGGGAGAGGATGCAAAAGGCTGACTAACTGGAGAAATTGAGGCAGCGGAGAATACTGACAAGGACAATACTGCAAGACACTAGAAAAGATTAGAGTAATAGCTTTGATACCATGTTAGAAATACTAAATGAATAATATTATATTTCACAAGTAATAAAATATGCATGAGTGCCTTTGTATAGGAGGCAAAATATACAGTACAAGTATGTGTACTATACAAGTAAATAAGATAGGCCTAAAACCCATAGCCTATACACTTTAACAGTTGTTAAATCAATAAATTTAATGTTTAAATAATACATAAACATACTTGCATTACTTATGCTACTACTGTGACGAAATTACAATAATTTCATAAGAATCTTTACCCAAAAATTAAAGATCTACAAGCGTACATATCTCATTGTGATGTAACAACAACGTTAATCTTAAATTTTATATATATATATATATATACTTATAAAATAAATTATAA
Source organism: Quercus suber (assembly GCF_002906115.3). Taxonomy (NCBI): domain Eukaryota; kingdom Viridiplantae; phylum Streptophyta; class Magnoliopsida; order Fagales; family Fagaceae; genus Quercus; species Quercus suber. The sequence goes on along the minus strand of NW_027069938.1, from coordinate 487,025 downwards.
TGAGGTGTAAATTTGTGAGGCTTGCAAAACCGACGTGTCAAAATTTTAAAAGGTCAATTAATAGTCAAAGGTTTCGGTTTTATATTATATAGAGATGACTAACATCATGGGACCATTTCCAAAGGGATTTCTCCTCGTAATTTAGGGGGCATTTGTTTTGACTAAAAAGGGTTTCAGGAAATCATTTTACATCCCTCTATGTGTTTGGTAAGCACTGAAAATTGGGTCAAACGGAAATTGAATTCCCTGTTGACTGTAAAATAAGCCTCATCAGGTGTAAAACTATTTCAGCTTTTATTTTACCTTCAAATTATTTCCAGACTTGGAAAATAGAAGAGAGAGAGAGAGAGAGAGAGAGAGAGAGAGAGAGAGAGAGAGAAGAGATCGCACCACTACCCAACCCTAGATCGCACCACCGCCCTTAACCCCAGATTGCACCACCGGCGAGATTGCGCCTCCTGAAAATACACACCCGAAGAGAGAGAGCTCAAGCACACTCCACCTGAAGAACCCAAGCACATCCTCGCCGGTTATATCGTCATCCTTGTTCAAACCCATCCTTGCCGATGATGCCCAGAACCACCCCTCGACACATGACCCCGCCGTCGCATGCAAGCCACTCAGCCGACCCATCCTTTATCCTCATCATTTGCGGACCCATCCCTCATCCTTACCGACCTATCCCTCATCCTTGTCCTCACCAACCCACCTCCATCGACCCATCCCTCGTTTGAACCAACCCATACCTTCAAATCAAGTTTTACGGATTGAAAAGTCACCGCCAAACATAGATCGGAGCCTTGTCATCTCATTCTTGTCGCCGTTGAAGCTAGTCGTCAATGCCAAACACAAATCGAAGCCTTGACCCGATTTCAACCTCTGTCGATCTACCACTCTCTTTCCCTCAATCTCTCACTCTTTCTTCCTCCCCCTCTCTGTTTGACCGAGTTTGAAAGTTTAATGGTTTTATTTTGATTTTTGTTTCTTTAAAAAGTTTATATCTTGCAATTTTCTATTATAAATTTGTTTGGAATCTGAGAAAATAGCTGAGAAAATGTGAAAATTTTGTAGGAAAATAGCATTTTCAGAATGTTACCAAACACTAGAAATCCTTTTCCGAACTATTTTCTATTTCACACCCAAACGCCCGGATTTTAATTTCCTTCCGGGAATTCATTTTCCCCTGCATTCATTTTACACTCGAAATTCGATTTACATCGAACCAAACGCAGCCTTATAGTGGAACAATCTCCTGTAAAAGTTATTTATAGTTGACTATGAACTAAAATTTTCAATAATTTTTTTATATTTTCAATATACCTATTTAAATAATCACTAAAAAATTCATTTCCATCTTGTTAAGAAACTTTGTTTTGAAAATTCAATGCTAAAAATGCATATTTTGTAAATACTAAACTCTATGCAAACTGTGGCCGTTCCAAGATTTAGGCTAAAATGAAAAACTCACCCTCTAAGTTTCACAATTTTTCATTTCAATTATTTAAGTTTGAGTTTTGTCATTTCAGTCCTCTAAGTTTCATTCCTTCCCAATTAAGTCCTCTGTTAATATGCCGTTAGTTTTTGCCGTTAGCATACCAAAATAGCGTCGTTTTGGACCTTAATTAATATTTCATTATTTTTTTATATTTATTTCCAAATCTTAGGAAAAATGTTAATTAAAATAAAAATATAAAAACAGAAAGAAAAACTGAAGCTCGAACCCCACCCCACCCGATAGATCTGAGAAACCAAGAATGAGAAAGAAGGGGGAAGAGAGAGTGAGAGATCGAGAGGGGGAAAGAGAGATTGCTGAGGAAGAAAGAGAGAGAAAGAAGATTGCAGTACCAAAATATTTGATAACATACATGCCAACTGCAACTATTCAACGATTCATCATCAACATCATCATCATTATCTCTATATAGTTTGCATTGAAAGTTTCGGGTCAAGTTATCAATGTAGTGAACAACAAGTCCCATGTGACCAACTATTTTACTAGAAATCCACTTTTCTTCTGATAAAGGTTGTTTATGTTTTGAGGTTTCGATAGCTGTTAGATAGTCTATATCAAGTCTGTTTGGGATTAGCTTATTTTGCTAAAATTGAAAACTTTTTACTGAAAGTGCTGTAAATAAAAGTAATAGTTAGATGAAATAGTACAGTGGGACCCATAAATAGTACCAAAAAGTGCAGTGGAACCCATGAATAGTACTAAAAATAAGTTGACAAAAATAATCTTTGCTAAACAAGCACATCATATATGCTCTTGTAAGAGTTTTTTTTTTTTTTTTTTTCTTCTTCTGATATGGAATTCTGGTGTTGGCAGACTGGTGGTTTTCTTGTCATGGATTATGGCAAAAAGTTGCAACACATGATCAATATATATATATATATATATATATTTTTTAAATTAACGTTTTTCATAAAATTAAGAAATAAATAAAAATATTAATAAATAAATAATCACCTATTATTATTATATTATTATTATTATTATAATAATAGATAGATATATAGATTATCATATGTCATTAATTCAATTGCTCAAACCCCTATTATCAAATCCAATAAAATAATGTATGTGCTTGAAACCACTCGCTCAATACATAGTTAACTAATGTAAATATAGTATCAAATCGCACCCACTCACTAAAATAATATCTAATCACACCCACTCACTAAAATGAGAGAGAGAGAGAGAGAACAATGAAGATTGGAATGAATTGGCGTGATAGTGTCGGTGTCTGGAGTAGAGTTCGTTGCATGTTCTGATTGTTTATTGGAAGTTGGACTGTAGGGGGAATTTAAGTTCAATGAAAGCAGGTTTCACTTGTTCACTGGAGTGAAATTCATTGTGTCTTCAAGAAACAAATTTGGGTATAACGAGGTTGGATCAGAGTTGTACAATTGAAGCCAATGTCACGAGGGCAATTTAAAAAAAAAAATTAAAGATGCTGGGCTTTTTGGGGAGTCATGATTTTGAAGAGATTCATTTTTGTTTTATTATTTTTATTTTTGTGATATTGGGAATTTTTTAGAATATATATATATATATATATATTGTTTGCATTTGGAGGAACTATTGGCGAAGGAATGGGGTAGATACAAATGCTATTTTTTTTTTTTGGGTATTTTGTATCAAAATTTTATTTTTGAGGCTTGTTTAACCAATAAATTTTCCATTACTTATTTATTTTGTTAGGGTCATATTTTTCATGTGTTTGTATATCTTTTGACAAAACGTACTTTACTTATAACTAATATGTAGTCCCGTGCTACCGCACGGGAATGAATATATTATTAATCATGAGTTTATTCATGTTTAAAAGGCTCAGTTAAGTCTAAATTCATATTATTAACCAGAAATTTCATTAACAAAACTTAGCAGTATATATATTTACACAGAAAGATGAATCCATTCACGCTTTTGAATCTTCAATCTCTATTGGTGATTGAAATTTTCGCAGCTTAAAAAATTTAAAATTTAAAAAAAAAAAAAAAAAAAAACCCTCAGAGTTGTACTCATTTTGTAGTTTTACGATCGGTCATTTTGTAACATGATGGGCATTTGTGTAAAGAAAAAACCTCTGAAGTTTCATGGCTGATAAAAGAAATTCTCTCCAATCTCTTTTTATAAAGAGATGGGTTTGTGCGTGTTTTTATACATCCTTCATAGTTATATTATCACGAAGCAAGTCCAATGGATTTAGATTGGTACTACCGATTCCCAAAGTATAAGTGTTTAATGTGTTATTAATTTCATCTCATTGGCTTCTGCACATGACAAAAAAATTAAAAATAATTAGATTATACACGTGTATAGTAAAATTGGACTCCAATTTCAGATTCTAATTGAATAATTGGAATGATAATATATGATAGTAACAACAATAGGAAAATTCAAATAAAATTTCGGATTAAATTGTAACAATCTGAATAAAAAATTTCAGTAGAAAGACAGGGTGGAGTGATCCACTCCAAGAAGGCGACCAAACTTGCGTAAATATAGAATAATAAATCTCTCTCCAGAAAATTTACATTTTTCATAACTTTTACCTTCACTGAAAATTTTAAAACATAGTGACTCATATCTACTATCCAGACATCTACAGCCGGGTCCTCTCCAATTTGCGTGAGATTCCATTGATCACTAAGTTCCTTGCAGCCTGCAAAAAGTATTATTCATCGGTCCACAGCAATGCTTTCTTCATTGTTATAGGTGCCAAACCTGAACAAAAAGCCNAATTAAGAAATAAATAAAAATATTAATTAAGGTTCAAAACGACGCTGTTTTGGTAAGTTAACGGCAGAAACTAGCAGTATATTAACAGAGGACTTAATTAGGAAGGAATAAAACTTAGAGGACTGAAATGACAAAACCTAAACTTAGAAGACTGAAATGGAAAATTATGAAACTTAGAGGGTAAATTTTGTATTTTGGCCTAAAATTTAATAAAAAGAGAACCCAAATCTATTGAGTTATTGAAAAAGAAAAAGAAAAAAAGGCACACGCGTAAATATATGAAGTTTTTACAATTTTTTTAAAAGTTTTCATATTTTGAAATCATTATATGATAGTTTATTATTAGTTGTTACTAGCTTGTAACCTCATACATATGCATTAATACACTTAAAGATATACAATAAGATGCATAATATAATTCCTATATATATATATATATATATATAATTTAAATACTATTGGTAGTCATTTTTATATTTTATTAACTATTTAAAAAAATTTGTAAGGATACTATTAGGTATAAAATGTAAATTGTCCATATATTTTTTAATTAGTGTGGAGCACTTTTTTATTATTTTGTTATTTTTATTTTACAATTCATTTATTCTAAATTCTTTGGTTTTTTTTACTTAATAACTCACTTGGATAAATATTTATGATGTGATCTCACATTAGATTTTAAAATTAAGAATAAAACTCTTTAAAAATAAATAATTTAGGACATATGTCGCAAAATTGGAATTATGATTTGGAATTTTAATTTGAGTTTCTCTCAACTAATTCACCTATTATTATTATATTATTATTATTATTATAGATAGATAGATAGATATATAGATTATCTAATGTCATTAATTCAATTGCTCAAACCCCTATTATCAAATCCAATAAAATAATGTATGTGCTTGAAACCACTCGCTCAATACATAGTTAACTAATGTAAATATAGTATCAAATCGCACCCACTCACTAAAATAATATCTAATCACACCCACTCACTAAAATGAGAGAGAGAGAGAGAGAACAATGAAGATTGGAATGAATTGGCGTGATAGTGTCGGTGTCTGGAGTAGAGTTCGTTGCATGTTCTGATTGTTTATTGGAAGTTGGACTGTAGGGGGAATTTAAGTTCAATGAAAGCAGGTTTCACTTGTTCACTGGAGTGAAATTCATTGTGTCTTCAAGAAACAAATTTGGGTATAACGAGGTTGGATCAGAGTTGTACAATTGAAGCCAATGTCACGAGGGCAATTTAAAAAAAAAAATTAAAGATGCTGGGCTTTTTGGGGAGTCATGATTTTGAAGAGATTCATTTTTGTTTTATTATTTTTATTTTTGTGATATTGGGAATTTTTTAGATATATATATATATATATATTGTTTGCATTTGGAGGAACTATTGGCGAAGGAATGGGGTAGATACAAATGCTATTTTTTTTTTTTGGGTATTTTGTATCAAAATTTTATTTTTGAGGCTTGTTTAACCAATAAATTTTCCATTACTTATTTATTTTGTTAGGGTCATATTTTTCATGTGTTTGTATATCTTTTGACAAAACGTACTTTACTTATAACTAATATGTAGTCCCGTGCTACCGCACGGGAATGAATATATTATTAATCATGAGTTTATTCATGTTTAAAAGGCTCAGTTAAGTCTAAATTCATATTATTAACCAGAAATTTCATTAACAAAACTTAGCAGTATATATATTTTACACAGAAAGATGAATCCATTCACGCTTTTGAATCTTCAATCTCTATTGGTGATTGAAATTTTCGCAGCTTAAAAAATTTAAAATTTAAAAAAAAAAAAAAAAAAAAAACCCTCAGAGTTGTACTCATTTTGTAGTTTTACGATCGGTCATTTTGTAACATGATGGGCATTTGTGTAAAGAAAAAACCTCTGAAGTTTCATGGCTGATAAAAGAAATTCTCTCCAATCTCTTTTTATAAAGAGATGGGTTTGTGCGTGTTTTTATACATCCTTCATAGTTATATTATCACGAAGCAAGTCCAATGGATTTAGATTGGTACTACCGATTCCCAAAGTATAAGTGTTTAATGTGTTATTAATTTCATCTCATTGGCTTCTGCACATGACAAAAAAATTAAAAATAATTAGATTATACACGTGTATAGTAAAATTGGACTCCAATTTCAGATTCTAATTGAATAATTGGAATGATAATATATGATAGTAACAACAATAGGAAAATTCAAATAAAATTTCGGATTAAATTGTAACAATCTGAATAAAAAATTTCAGTAGAAAGACAGGGTGGAGTGATCCACTCCAAGAAGGCGACCAAACTTGCGTAAATATAGAATAATAAATCTCTCTCCAGAAAATTTACATTTTTCATAACTTTTACCTTCACTGAAAATTTAAAAACATAGTGACTCATATCTACTATCCAGACATCTACAGCCGGGTCCTCTCCAATTTGCGTGACAAATATAAGGATAGTGAATTTTAGGCATAATGTGCATCTAATCACATATTAGCAATTTATAACAAATGTAAAGATGCAAACTTTGTAAGTGAATAGTAAACAAAACTCAGTGTCAGAACCAAGAAGAAAGCACTTTAATCCGAAACTCAGTGCAAATGTAAAGATGCAAACTTTGTAAGCAATTTATAACAAAGATGCAAACTCTGGCTTTGCTATCTTTTTGGAAATTATGCAATGTACCCAAACCAAGTTCTTATCACCGATATTAATCTCTTTGGTTTTCACGTTTGACTGTAAAATCAAGAAAAAACTTAATTAGCTTCATAACTCACTTGACCTGATACATAGAAGTGGTTTTAATGAAAATGAGCCCAGATACATTTAGCCACATGATGAGTTCTTATCGCCGATATTAATCTCTTTGGTTTTCACGTTTGATTGCAAAATCAAGAAAAAACTTAATTAGCACAGTAACTCACTTGACTTGATACATAGAAGTGGTTTTAATGAGAATGAGTCCACATATATTTAGCCACATGATGCAAAATTCAACTTCAATTTCAGATTCTAGACACATGGCACAAAATTAGAGTCCTAATTTGGAATTCAATTTTACACTCTCTCTGCTTCACCTATTATTATATATATAGATTGGGTAGTTCTAAGTGGAATCTAGATATCATGAAGTATGTTAAGCAAATAAGACAAGTGGTATTATTGACGACATGAAAACTACACCAAGAAACAAGTGAAGAAAGCAGAAAAAGTGAACATCAAAACTAGCCTTGACACTAGCTTGATACTAGCATCTATCGAGAATAAATGAAGAATTTCGATACTAGTCTCGACACCTCTCGATCTATCGAGTTTTGCAAATCGAAAAATCTCAAATCTGTTTTTCAGCCCATAATGACTTGCATTATTAGGGTTTCGTTCACTAAACCTCTAGGGGATATAAAAGCTTTATTTTAAATTCATCATAAGATACAAAGACTCAATTAGAGAACTCATACATCATTGCTGTAGCTACTACATTCTTATGGGCCTTAGGGTTTTGTAACCAAATGCTTCCAAATATTCAATGTGTATTGAAGTGAAGAACTTTGCATCCATCAACAATCATTTGTTATTGGGAGTTAGTCATGTACTGGGATTCGTGTAAAGGAGGAAGTCTCTACAAGAACAAGTCCAATTGAGGATTGGTGTAAAGGTTCAACTGTAAGTTGGTATTTTAGGATAGTCCAGGGTAGTGGTAATATTTCTTATACTTGTAACTGCTTAATTTTTTATTAGTGATTCTTGGGAGTAATAACCTAAAAATCACTCGGTGTTTTTGCCTTATAAGAGTTTTTCCTCATTAGTGAACAAATCATCGTGTCAAATTTATTTTCTTCTGCACTTTAGTTTATTTGGTAATTTGTTTGTGCCTCCACGATTTACATGTAATTTGAACTAATTTATCAATTTGAGTAATTGAATTAATTAACTAGGGTCAATCTATAACCCAACATACTTTATTTAAAAAAATCGATATCCCTATTTCATTTAAGTTTAATATAAAGAGAGTTATTTTGGAAAATTGTATCTTTTTAATGTAAAAGTCAATACATTACATGATATTCACTTAAAAAGTTGGATTTTTTAAACATGCCTAATAATATGAAAAAGGAGTATAAATTAAGGCCACTATTTTTATTTTTTTGGGTAGGAAATAGAGCAACTTAATTAGAAATCACATAACAACCACTATGAAAGATACGATCTTATTATAATGATATGATACAGTCAAACAATCAATACATGATAAAGAGGATGTTATGACTATGTTGCTTGTTTTGTTGACAATTTGAAATCTTATAAACTTGAGGATCTTAAACGGTTAGACCTCGGAATCTCTTGGTTTTGTGATAGCTATTCTGCCTATTCAAAACATAGGAGTCCAAAGTTGAAGTTACAGCCCTACTTTGTTATAGTTCTCTACGAGTGTTGTTAAGTACCAAATGAAGCTACTGATAGGACCAACGAACCTTCTTACCTAGACGATCTTATCAACCACCTTCGTCCACCTTGCCACATCATGGACGAAGGAAGGCGAGCAATTAAATGAAGGATTTAGTACCTCAGACAGTTACAAGATAGACTGTTAGAACGTTGGAAGCTCATCAAAACCTACATTACTGAGCCTAGAGTCGTTACAAAAAGGCACTAAAGCCACAATAAAGACCACAACGGCTAGAAGCAATGAAGCTATACATAAACACCCCTCAAGACCAAACAAGGTACACATCCTAATACAAAAATACACCGTAGCTTTGATATTCAAAGCTCTCATACTTTTTTAAAGCTTCTATACGTTGACTTTATTATCGGAGACTCTGTGGCAGACACCACACCAATGAACACCTAAGGAGGGCTTTTCATGACAATTTCAAGCACAGGGACGAGGTTGCTGACTCATCTGGACAAACCTACTCGATTGACGATTTCCACATCATTAGCTACGAAACCCTTTTTTCCTTTTTTTGGTTATCCCCTTCCATTCATAGAGGTTGGAGCTCGATCAATGTATTAGACTTTCGTCATTTTCAAGGCTATTTGATCTAAAATTTATCTAAAAAAGTGATAGGATAAGAGTGCATAGTAGAAAAATTGAATTACAAGTTAAAAATTCATGCTAGAGGGGTGAAGTGCCAATATGACAAAATTGTGTGCAAATCGACACTTTATTTTCTGGTTAGAGTGCTGGTCATCGCTTAAACTTCATTGCCCCCGGTCCAACCTTTTTTCCTGATTTTGATCAATTCTCCAGTAAGTTTTAGGATAAATATGAGTTTTAACTTTTAACCTAATTTTCGGCAACTAAATGAACAAAGTATGCCAAAAAATTATAAGGATTTTTAAATTTTAATTAATCATCTATCTTTCGGAAATAATTAACTAATTATCTAAAAAATAATTATCTAGTAGAATTATCTTGTACATTGTGCATTATTGTCATTAAACTTAAATCAGTGAGATTTTGATATGTAATTAATTAATTTTAAGAACCAATCATAATTAATAACTCAAAGTTTAAGAATGCAAGCATTTTGTGAATTCAATCTTGATGTCGAGATTCATTTTTCACGCTCAAGGCATCATTTAGATATCGTTCAAAGTTTCAATTTTTTTTTGGAATTATGTTTTCATTCATCTAACGGTCAAATGGTCTTTTCACTTGGAGTGGGTAGAAGTACAATTTATCTAAATAAGAGGACCGCTAGCGAGACTCTAGATTAAGTCCAATGAATCTCAAAAGAGAAAGATCAAACTTGTGATTTAGCAAAATACAATATTTACTTTTCTCTTCAGTTATATAAGCGATCAAAGGTTTCAATGGGGGGCTTCTTGAAATGCTGGCTCTCTAAGTTCTTCTAAATATGTGGGTGCTTTATTACTGTATATACGTGGGTATTTGTAAGGGTGGTGAGTTCAAGTGCTACTGCCTGGAAATGGTAGGATTGGCAACCAAACACCAATTTATCCCCTTACTAAGCGACTGAGGGGAGAGGTTGGAGACTTTCGCTTTCTTATAAGCTTCAGTAATTATTATCACTAGTGTTTAACCCGCGCGATGCGCAGGATCATTTGAAATCTCATAAATATAAGAGAGATTTGGCTAATAAAATCAATTTTAAAAGAAAAAATTTGTTGCAAAGAGTGTAAGATACGTTAGTTATCAATTTGTTTGTTTAATTAATCCAAAAAAATTCCATAATTCCATTTACCAAGAAATTATAATTATTATACATTTTAAAGACTCTTTGTCATCACAATCCAAACTTTGGTGATATTTACAAAGGATCCTAAAATGGCAGATTTTGAAGATCCGGATAGATGCATTTTGCCAGCAGCAAAACTGTACCTATTCATCAAAATGACTCAATACAGCATCATTTACATATCCAATAATCTTATGAGCTTATGCAGTTAGTCGAACACAACTTAAAATAATGGTCAGCCTAGCAGGTAAATCTACTTTGTACTCAAACCTCAACACATCGTACTTCTTACTATTCAACAACTAAACGAAAGGGAAAATGTATTTATTTTAATCATTTGATCATGTTGTTAAAGATGACAGCAAGTCAAGTGTCAAAGAGCAATTATAATAAAATATCAATTTCATAAATTTTTTTTTTTAATTTTAACTCAATTATACAAACTATGTTGTCACGATTATAGGATTCTTATTATAGCTATCCAAATTAAACAACACAGAGGACAACTAATTTCAAGAATACATACAAAAACCGCACAAAAGATAGTTGTTGGGGTAGGAAAAATAAACAAAAACTCTTGAAAAGGTTAAATTGTAGAGTTTTATCAATACCAATCACTGTACTGCCCCATAAAAAAATAAAAGATCTTGGCACTAAATCAAAGTTACATTTGTGAAATTTTACAGAGAGATATACAGCTACATACTCCTTTCCTAAGCCATGTACATTTGGTTGATGCTTTTTAGCACAATCCTTTTCCACAAATTTCTTGAAGCATAAGGATATTGACAATTTTTGTATTCTTCTAAACTTTACTAATGCATTTTCTTGTTTGTCTATGGCTCATTCTCAACTACTCTCCTACTCCTAACAGCAATTAACACCTAACAAAGTAACATCAACATAAATTAGATAATGATGCACTATGTTGCACTCTATAAACTTCAAAGGATTATATCATAAATTATTCAATATGTTTGTCACTGATTTGGTATGGGTGCAATAAACACATGCATGTACAAAATTTTGGGTATAAACAAAAAAACAAAAATAAAAAGCTTGTAATGTTGAATGCTCATAGGACCAAGACTTAACTGATTTAAAAGGTAAATTCAATGTTCAGCAAGTAATTTGCATATCAAGAATGTTCAGCAAGGATTATATCATAAATAGCACATTCTATTCGTAAATAATCTGCATATCAAATCATAAACTGATTTAGGAAAATCATTATCTGCTATTATCTTTTAAGTTGAAAACATGAGTTTCATTTTGATCATTGAAGAAAATGCAATTCCTTTTATACCCAGTAAACTTTTCAGTCAAAATCGATAAACAACAATCATTACCCAAAACAAAAACTCAATCCCCCAAATTTTTCTCCAACTCCCATTGACCCCATTCTTCATCTAGCTTATTGAAATCAACCACTTTGGGACCATCACAGTTTCTAACATGCCGGTTGGTATGTTTGACCTTCCTTTTTTCTTTATTAAAGTATATGTTTCTTGCAAACATCGGGTACATGTTACAAATCTGAATTTTAATGAAATAACAGGATAAGAAAGATTGTTAAAATTACCAAATTTTCAGATTTTAAACAGTTTAAATAAAAAACATATGTATATTGGAGATTTAATTTGATAATTCATAAAGGAAATATGGCAGTCGCAGTAACTTAACAGTACATTCAGTTTACTCTTCTAAAGAAATTAAAAAAAAAATAACAATACAATAAAATACATAAGTCTCATAGAGTTAGGTAGTATATACATTAAAGTTCACATTTTTTTCTTCTTTGATGGAATTTGCTTAGTACCCTTTTGACGTTTTTGAAGCATTTGGAGCGGCATTCTTTTATGACCTTGGGTATAGGTGTTGCAAAAAAGAAGTGAAACAGAATGGGTGTCAAATTTATAATCTGAGGGCAGAACATTGAAAGAGAGAGAATAAACGTCCGGATTTTAATTCAAATTCAAATAACAAAAAGTAGCGGTAAGGATGTAAAATAAGTAAAAGGGAGAATTGGCTGAAGAAATCAATTTGTAAAGACAGAAGTTGACTAAAACATGCAAATCAAAGCCAATTGAAGAAGAAATAAAGTAAATGAACAAAATGTAAGACGAAGTATGAGATAAGTAAAAAGGAAATCAGCATTCAAGCAAACTATAATAATAAAGATCCATGGACAAATCAAAGACATTAATCGAAGACAATTAGTGAATTAGTGGATCAATAGAAGTACGTAGATTTTTTTTTTTTCATCTTTAAATCCTTCAGGTTTTGCTGAATTCTATTTAATTTTTCTAATTATTTAAGTGCTTTGCTTAATTTAGGTTAGTTTCGAATCTTGGACAAATGCAAAGACAAATGCTATATTGCCTAAAAAAACCGGACCTGCAACATTTTTAATCCAAATGTATAGCTGCCCCACTACATTTTGTATGTTATAGTAGCTTCTAATTGCCACAAAATCTGAAGCATTTAAATGGTACTTGCAGCTTTTACAGGACAGCTATGGTATTGCTGGAGGCACTTTCTCTAATATTATGTCCCAAGATTGCTTGTATAACATACAAAATAAGCTTAGTCTAGATGAGATTGGAAGGGAGGGAAAATATGCTAATTTGGATTACTGAGAAAACAATGACATATTCTTGTGCAGGTGCATGAAACTGTATTAGGCAGAAATTCCCCAAGTTTAAATTGTGAAGATCGTCATCTGGTTTCCCAAAGTAATTCCAAAGCATGTGTTTATAGGCTGGCTAGGCTAACGGTTCACAACAGAATGTCCACAACAGATTAAATATGTAGTGATGGTGTGCTAATCTTGATACTCAGTGTGTTCTTTATAAAAAGATAATGGAAAGTAGGCATCAATTGTTTTGTGATTGTTCATTCTCGATGAATATATAGTGAACCATAATGAGCTGGTGCCTTAAAAAAATCCCAAAGTTCTGTTGGCATGAGATTATGCTCAAGGATGAGAGTTGTGTCTAGATTGGCATTCTGCTCTACTACGTATCATATTTGGTTTCAGAGGAATGCTAGTATTAATCAAGGAAGACTACCTTCTGAAGAGGCTATGGTCAAAATGATCAGGTGGGAAGTGAAGAACAGAGTTGTATGTAAGAGTTACTAAAATTCTGTTCAAAACAGAAGAATAGTAGCAGTTAATCCCTAAATATTTCACAGCATAATTTTAAGCAACATGTTGGCTATTTAATCAAATTCAATAAGGGGAAAAAAAAACATAATTTACTGTAAAAAAAAATTAATTGATTCTTTAAAATAAATATACATTCCTTTAAACAAATATACAATCAAGAACATGTTTTTTTAGCACTAACATTATTGAACGGCAAACATGTTTTTTACTACACATTTTCAAGGGCTAAACCTCTTGATGCCACCCTTTAAAAAATGGGATTCAAAGTAAAGAGTATAACAGATCAAGTAACAAAAAAGCTGACCTAGAGTATTGGTGCGGCAGGAAAAGAAACAAAACAGAGTGGTGCCGTTTGTTTGAGGATATAGCAATTTAGGGCTTTCATTAAGTGGTGTGAAACGGTTTAAGTTGTTTTAAAAAAATTGATTAATACTTTCAAAAATGATTTGTAATTGTATTTGAAATTTTAGATATCAAAGAACAAATGGGTGCCATTCTTGTCCATGCCGTAAGAATTAATATTCACAACAAAGCATGTAAAGAAAGAGAATGAACATTCGAATTTCAATTCAAATTCGAACTCAGAGAATCGATACATACCTTTCGTTGGTCTTTGTTCAGTTCCGATTATGTTAGCCACGGAGTTGCGCCGATCTCTATCTCCGTATCTAAAATCCCTAATTTGATAGCAACCCTAAAGAAAACAATAGGGTAAGAGATTAAACCAAAGCTAACCCTTCTATTTACATAAATTAAACAAAACTACTCCTAACCCAAAAACCTAAATCATAACCAATCAAACAAAAATTCCTGAATCATAAATAATACCCAAATGAATCTCCCAACAGAAACCCCACTTTCTAAAACTAAAAACAAAACATATGGGCGGCGACCCTAACGGCCGATCCCTATCTCCGTATCTCAATACCTGTGGGATGAACGTTTGATCGCACGATTCGCCCTTTTTTTTTTCTCCTTCCCTTTGTCTGTATCACAGTACCGATTGGTTGTCTAAGTCTGTCAGGGGATGGCGATGGCCGGCAGTACGATTCTCCACTAGATCGTTTTTTTTTTCCCCCTTCCTTTTTCTGTATCGCAGTATTACTTGTTTTTTTTTGGGTTTAGAGAGAGAAAATTCTAAGCAGTCTAATGAAAAGAAGTCAGTAGGGTATTTTAATTGCAACGTTTTTTTTTTTTCTTTTCTTTTAACAGGGCTTTTTTTTAACCGGTTATTTAATTTTTACTTTTTAAATTGCAAGCGTGGCAGAACTTTGAAAGGCCAAAGGTGGTAACGTGCGGCTGTTTCACTTGAAAGGTGTATACGTGTCAACACCTCCTTAAATGTAGGAACATACTTTCTCTCAGCTTCTACTATTATATATAGTATATGATATGACTAGTATGTAAACATATAGGACACACTTAGACCAGCACATTTGGAGGTATTAAAACATTTTTCCTTGCAATTTATATGATATTGATTACGCCAAGTTTCTCATTACATTACTATTACGTATATAATTTTGAAAATTACTATTGGATACTATACCTATACGATATCAATTCACAATTACAGTTTGTTAGGTTCAATATCTTCACATACAAAATATCTAAACAAAAACATTATAAAAAATATGCTCATTTGTTCAAAGGAAAAATAACAGCAAAAATCTAAACAATTTAATTTGTATGGAAAGCTAACAAAAGAAAATTTCAATTTTGATTCTAATTGAATTTTCTCTAAACTTTGGTTTAAAGTAATATATATATATATATATAGAGAGAGAGAGAGAGAGAGAGAGAGAGATAGGTTCATGTTATACCTGGTGTAACTTCACAAGAGTTACACCTTTTATGGAACATTGATTACTATTAGATCTAAGGGTAAAAAAACACTCATAGTAATATCATTATTACTCCCTAGAAATTAGTGATTTAGGCATTAACTCTTATTATTAAAGGAATGAAGAAAAAAAAAAAAAAAAAAAAAAACCACAGCATTATTAACTCTTTTTTTTTTCTTCTTCCATATCATCATCTTGTTGGTATAAATATTGTTACCCTTTCTCTGTAAAATCCTATGCTGAAGTGAACTTGGGCTGAAGTTCTTAATAATTCCCCTTAACTAATCTGCAGAAAATAGGGTCCAAATCCTCCCTTTGTAAACTAGTTTGGGCTGTATCAATGTATCATGTTTGGATTCAGAGAAATGCTATAGTGTTTAATGAAAGAATCTTGTTAGAGGAGGCTCTAATGCAACAAATCAAAGATTATGTAAGGTTGTGTGCAGGTAGTTGCAAAGCAATGACCAATTCACATTGTTATAGGGTCTTATGTAGTAAGTGGAACATTTCTTTCTCTGTTTTGAGTGCTAGAACAGGTTAAGGGTTGGTGTCTGACTTCTTTCTTTGTTTTGCAGTTATAATTTGTGATTGTAATTTTGCTATTTGTGGATCTGTAACTTGTGTTGTGGTGGATGTGATAATATATTAGTGCATTTTTGTTATTATGGTCATGGTTTCTTGTTTGTATTGTCCGAGTATAGCATCCTAATATATTAGTGCATTGTTTGTATTGTCATTTGTTTATTAATATAATTACTCTTACTTATTACAAAAATAGTTGAATTGTTATTTACTGCCATTGAAGTTGACTTTCTTGACCAATGGAAATGCTAGTTTAAACATGAAATTGAGTCTTGATGATCAGATAATTGATTCTCAATCTTTAACAGTGGCTATACTTGCATCTTTGTTATTTGGTGAGACCATTGGGTTTGTTGGAGGTGCAGGGCTTGTACTTGGTGTCATAGGACTTTTTCTCCTTGAGGTAAACATTGATGTTCCTTCATGTAAATGCAAAATGCTTTTGAGTTTAGGTTTGTTTTTCAATTCGTCTATTTTGGCTTCAAATATCTCCTTTAATTGCAGACTACTCATAGGAGGAGTAGTGTTAGGCATTAGGCAACTTTGATTTAGTTAACTTACCCATCATGATGTGATGATGAAGTTAATGATAAAACTTCCTCAACTATAGAATAACTTTTGATAAAGCCATATGTTTTTAAATTGATATTTCCTAGCTGCTACATTAAGTTGATGTATTTCTCATTGCTAGACTCCTTGACTGGAAGTGGAAAACATTTACCATCCTTCAACCTGGTTTATACCAGTCTAGACATAAAATATCACGATCCATATGGAAAGGGTATATAGCTTTGAGGCTTATAGTAACAGGTTTCTCTGAAAACAAAGTAAGCATGATCCATATGTAATGATTTTTTTTTTTAACACTATATATTTTTGTTAAAAAAAAAAAAAAATCATCTAATTGTTTTGAAAAGAAAGCTCATCTAATTTTGGTTTGGATTGGTCTGCAATAATTTTATAAAATGTGGATTGTGAATGTGGCTGAACATGGCAAAACGGGCGGGTCGGGTCGGGTTCGGGTCGGGTCAATCGGGTTGCGGGTCAAACGGGTCACGGGTCAAAAACGGGTCATTTTAAGCGGGTCAAAATCGGGTTCGGGTCAATCGGGTTGCGGGTCGGGTCGGGTCGGGTTGACCCGTATTTTTCACATGAATTTTTTTTTTTTTTTTTTTTTTTATATTGAAAACAACATGTATCTGTCATTTGGAAAGTTATGCAACAAATTACTTAATGTAAAATGCATTATTTTGAATTCACCACTTATATCAAGAATGAACTCAATTAAACTTATTAATACTTATTCAACAATTTTAAAATTATACAAATCCTAACATTACTATCTAAAACAAAATAACACAAAGATAAGTAAAACAAATACACAAGTTTTATTTCTACACAATATCAACATTCCAAATATAAAACAAAATTACAAATGACTTATTGGATAACTCATTTGATAAAGAATAAAAATATATAAGAAATTTACAATCTTGAAAATTAATTTTATAATCTATTATCAGTTGTGGTTGACACTCTATTTCAATTTGAGATATACTTTAAAATTTGATTGCTTACTTATTTATACATGGTCTCTTTTATGAATATCATATTATTGTTAAGCAACACACACTCTAGGAAATATCATAATTTATTTTGAAAAGCCGTTTATTTTGGACATAAATTATTAAAAAATATGTCTAAGTATTCATAATTTATTCTAATTTGATACTTTAGCTTCACTATTTTCACACTTGTGAATATTTCTCACGTGTCTATAATTTTAAATCTATGTTTTTAACTCTACTGTAACCAGATTATCTTGGCATGTACTTTGCTATTTGATATCTAAAAATATTTACTCATTACAGAATGTTCAACCATTTATCTTTCAATTAATTTGCATATAGTTATGTAAATGTATCAATTGTTTCCTTAAAGTTCACAATAAACAATTAAACCAATATTATCTTAGTTTTACTATTTTTTTTTACCCAAAAAAAAAAAAGTTTTAAAAAAATGGTTCGGGTTCGGGTCGGATTGCGGGTCGGGTCGGGTTGACCCGCAAAAAATACGGGTCGGGTCACGGGTCAACCCGTTTTTGCTTCGGATCAAAAAAATCGGGTTCGGGTCGGGTCGGGTCAGGAAATTCTGACCCTTTTTGCCATGTCTAAGGCTGATAATGTGGTCATATTTTAGAATATTAGAAGAAAATAAGCTAAAAAATAGTGGAAGTTCATGTGTCCAATACAACCTCTAGTTTGAATGATTCATAATTATTGAATAAATATTAAAGAAAAAGCATGGATAAAATAGCGGGCATTGCAAACTGTGAAGAGCCTGAGTTTGCTTTAGGCTGCTATCATGGCACTTTTAGAGAGGGAAGGAATATAAAAGGGATCTATTGCAGCCATTTTGCATGTGTGTCTTGGCCTTGTAGTAGTTGTTAGTTGTGCCCATGCGTTGGACTTGCATACACCCGGTTGTAAGAGTTGGTCAATATTATATTATGTTCAGTTAAACATTTTCTTGTTTGTTAATTATTTGTACTCATTGGCTCATTGCCATACCTGTAACAGTAACTCAATGCCTCATTTATTTATTTATTTATTTTTGATGAAGGATGCCTAATGGAAAATTTTGTACATATAAATTTGGTCAGGGATATTCAATTTATTGCAATTTGATTAGATTTAAATTAGTGGGCCTCATGTGTTAAAATATTAGTAGTTTCATGAATGGACATGAGCTAGATATTTATTTTAGCGGTTCAATTAGCAAGAAAATTAAGCCTTTAATGAGTAGTTATTGCAGGCACTGTTCACATTACCGGTGCATTTACTTTCATAAGAAGAACTCTATTTTGTATCATGATGGCTTAGTGTGGTTGACACAAGTTGTTTATATTGCAGGGCTGTCATGCTTCGTTCTTGTTAGATAGCTGTGGAAGCATATTCAATGAGAAGAGGTCAAAATCTACCTATGGCTAGAGTTAGAAACAATGGAGCTATTACAAAAGAAGAGTTGGCTGGAAGTGCTAGAAATTATGGAGCTATTCCAAGAGAAGAGTCGGCTAGAAGTGCTAGAAATCATGGAGTTTTTCCAAGAGAAGAGTCAGCTGGAAGTGCTAAAAACAATGGAGCTATTCCAAGAGAAGAGTCGGTTGGAAGTGCTAGAAATTATGGAGCTATTCCAAGAGAAGTGTTGGCTGGAAGTGCTATAATGGCTTCTTTGTTTTTATGGTTTGTGTGATTTAATCTGCTGTAGATTCTCTGATGTTACAAGGTTTTATAATTTGGGTCAGAACATGAAGGTACCAAGCGCAAGCTATGGCAGGATTAGAGTGAATATTTTGCTAGGTGGATTTGCATGGGAAAATAGGTCACTAGTTAATCAGACCTCACTTCTCTAGGAAGCCAAAAGCTCCATTTGTTCCAAGGATGTCCACTCTTGGGTATTAGAGTGCCAACTCCCAACTTAGGGTCAAGAGGGGTTTTTATGAGCGTTGAGCATTTTATTTATTTATTTATTTATTTTTCTATAGGTGCATTGAGTAATGATATAATAAATTAAAAAGTAACTAAATTGGGTGGATAAAAAGTTTTACTAGTGTGATGGAGGCAGTATGGGAGTACTTCTTTTGCTGGTTTGTAAATCACAATTTGGTAAAGCCATAATGATAAAGAATTCCTTGCTCTAGAATGCAAACTTTGATGATACTTTCCATTAATTTCAAAGTGACTGTGACGTAGCTTTGGTGCTCTAACAAAGCTAGAGAACCTGTAATTGCCAACTGTTAAGTGTAGTTGGAATGAGGTGTAATAAGTATGATGTGTAACAAGTGGTTTGTATGTTGTACAATAAGAGGTGCTAGTGCTGGGATGCAGAGCAGGCTGTTGTGATGCAAGGCTGTGCAGAGCAGGCTGTGACGCAAGGCTGTGCAGGCTGTGGTGCAGCAGTGATGCAGGATGTAATGCAGCAGCAGTGAGCAGTGATGCAGCAATGAGTATACGGCCTAAGGTCCACATGTGAGATACATGAGAGTTGGTTATTGAGTCAGTTAGAGTTAGTTAGGGACTGATGGGTCTTGACAGTTGTCTTAGTATTGTATAAGAGACTAGTGAATTGTATAATGGACAATTAAGCAAATTGTAATCTTCAATGGAACTTTTCCTTTTCTTTTTCCTCTGTCATCTTCTCTCTCTATCTTGGAGGCCTAGCTAACCTCGAATCCAGCTACACATAAATCTCACCAATCCAATCTTAACACCAACTGTTGCCATTAAATTTTTTTCTCCCTTTACAAGCATTTCCTGCCTTCCATGTCACATCACATGTAGTTTTAAGGTGGGAGGCAGGGATTGGTGATAGAAGAGGAGAAGGATAGAGAAGCACCTTAATTTTCATCTCCTAAAAATAGCTGATTTTGAATGTACTATTTGCTAGAGATCTTAATCTTTCATTCCACTTTGTATTTTTTTAGATAGGAATGCCACATATTGCTTATTAGATAGGAATTAATATTGAAAGGAAGACTTTGTCCATACTAATATCAAACAAATTTATCCGTTATGTAAGATGCTCTATGATTTAGATCTCGAGTTTGCTTCTCTTATGCTCTCTTAATTTCAACCTCCCAAAAATAGGTTTTATGTCAATGTTGTAAGTGTTTTAACTTAGCTTGAATGCTTGAACATAAAATAATTGTGTGGTGTCATTTATTAGGCATATAATATAATTATGAGTTGGTTTCTAAATAGTAGCTTTTATGTTTGCATTCACATGCTTATCTTTCACTTCAATAGCTTGTTGCATGCTTCCTAGTCATTTGATTCATTAAGAGTATGTTACGGTAATTGATTATGAACGTTATGACCAATTTTTTAAATGTATGATTTTTAATATATTGCAGTTTGGAAATTTAGGAGTTCCAGGAAGAGTTTAAGAATATCAATCAGGAGGAGCAGATTATTGTATTGTGTTAGAGAAAGGTATTGTGTTAGAGAAATATTATTTTGTTTAAGGTATAGTGTTAGAGAAATATTATTTTGAAGTAAACTATTAGAGGTTCTTTGTAAACAGGATCTTTGTAAATAGGTTTTTTTTCCTTTTTTTTTTTTTTTTACTTATAGTGGTGGTCAGAAGCGCCGTTAAAAGTGTATTGGGAACATTTTAAATAAAACCTTATAGTGGCGCTTTTTGCCCGCCGCTAAATGAGGACACCTATAGCAGCAGCCCGCAGGTAAGAACCACCGCTAAAGGTTGATTCACCTAATTCCTAACATTATATGATGACAGTAGAAAGCCTGCCACAATAAACCAAATTCACTGCTAAAAGCTATCTATACAGCGGCGCTTTTTATTACCACTGTAATAGGACAACAATAATATTAAAGAAATAGGACAAACATCACAGTGCCCAAAAAATAAAGGAAAGTATGCACAAGGTTCCTGTGCAGGGTGGGTCCCTCTGACCACCTACCCATCAGCTCTTACAACAACAAGATTAAAAAAATAGGATAAATATCCCAGGGCCCAAAAAAATAAGGGAAAGTATACAAAAGGTTTTTTCGCAATTTTACGTGCCCACATGAAAAGCACAGTGCTCAGAGACCATGCAGGCTACGTGCTAGCCGTTGGTAGTCATTCAGAAGCGAGGTTGCACTCTTGAGGATTGCTGGGGGAGGAGTTTGGATTGCTCCCCAGCTCTGCCTCCATGAATGAGCATGTGGGAAAGTATCTTGCTTTGTAGACTGTGTAGAAGAGAGTGAGTCCCGTGAATCAACCTCCACGCTTGTTTCGCCAAAATTGCAAGGTTATTGTCTCAGAACCCAATTCCTCCTCGAACTTTTGGAGTACATAGCCTAGCCCAGTTTATCCAATGAATTTTCCATTCGTTATGAGTTTGACCCCACCAATACTTAGCTAAAATTGAGTTCATACCATCACAAACTACTCTAGGAATTTTGAAAATGCTCATGGAGTATGTAGGGATGGCTTGGGCCACCGTTTTAATAAGAACCTCCCTCTTTGCTTTGGATATGTTCTTTTCTGTCCACCCCATCACTTTTTATGTAACCCTTTCTTGGAGTTCTTTGAAGGTGCTCACCTTTGATTTCCCCCCCACCATGGGCAGCCCAAGGTATTTCTCACAGTTAGAAATTACTTGTGCCTCAAATAAATTTTGTATCACTTCCTGCATCTCTCGGCAAGTGTTGCAGTTGAAAAGCAACGTAGTTTTCTACCCATTAATAGCTTGCCCCGATGCTTGTTCATATTGGGTGAGCAAGTTCAGCAACTGGCGGCACTCCTCGGTTTTAGCTTCGCAAAACAACAAACAATCATCGGCGAACATAAGGTGTGAGATTTGCACGCCCCCATGGCATGAGAAAAGTCCTTTCAAGTGGGTAGAAGTTAGACATGACAAAACGGGTTAGAATTTTCTGACCCGACCTAAAAAATACTTGACCCGAATTTGATTTTTTTGACCCGAAGCAAAAATGGGTTAACCCATAACTCGACTCGTGTTTTTTGTTGGTCAACCCAACCCAACCCGCGACCCGAGCTGACTCCGAACCATTTTTTAAAACTTTTTTTTTGGGTAAAAAAAATAAATAAAATTAAGACAATATTGGTTTAATTGTTTGTTGTGAGTTTTAAGGAAACAATTAAGACATTTACATAATTGCATGTAAATTAATTGAAAGATGAATGGTTCATTCTATAATGAGTAAAGATTTTTAGATATCAAATAGTAAAGTACATGCCAAGATAATTTGGTTACAATAGATTTAAAATTGTAGACATGTGTGAGAAATATTCACAAGTGTGAAAATAGTGAAGTCAAAGTATCAAATTAATATAAATTATGAATGCTTAGATCTATTTTTTAACAATTTATGTCCAAAATAAATGGCTTTTCAAAATAAATTATTATATTTCCTAGAATGTGTTGCTTAACAATGATATAATACTCATAAAAGAGACAATGAATAAAGAAGTAAACAATCAAACTTTAATGTATATCTCAAATTGAAATAGAGTACCAACCACAATTATCAATAGATTATAAAATTAATTTTCAAGATTATGTATTTCTTATATGTTTTTATTCTTTGTAAAATGAATTATCTAATAAGTCATTTGTAATTTTGTTTTATATTTTGGGATGTTAATATTGTGTAGAAATAAAACTTAAGTATTTGTTTTATTTATCTTTGTGTTATTTTGTTTTAGATAGCAATGATAGGATTCGTATAATTTTAAAATTATTGAATAAGTATTAATAAGTGTAGTTCATTCTTGATATAAGTAGTGAATTCAAAGTAATGCATTTTACATCAAGTAATTTGTTGCATGACTTTCCAAATGGCAAATACATGTTTTCTTTATAAAAAAAAAAAAATTTATGTGAAAAATATGGGTCAACCTGACCCGACCTGCAACCTGATTGACTCGAACCCATTTTAACCCGCTTAAAATGACCCGTTTTTGACCCGCAACCCTATCCGAACCTGACCCAACTCACCGGTTTTGCCATGTGGGTGCTTTATTACTATATATGTGTGGGTGTTTAACTATTTATAAGGGTGGTGAGTTCAAGTGCAACTGCCTGGAAATGGTAGGGTTGGCAACCTAACACCAATTTATCCCCTTACTAAGGGGACTGAGGGGAGGGGTTGGAGACTTTCGCTTTCTTATAAGCTTCAGTAATTAATTATCACTAGTATGTAAACATATAGGACATAATTAGACCAGGACATTTAGAGGTATTAAAATAGTTTTTCTTTGTAATTTATATGATATTAGTTACATCAAATTTCTCATTACATTACTATTACGTATATAATTTTGAAATTCACTATTGAATACTATACATATGTGATATCAATTCACAACCATAGTTTGTTACGTTCAATATCTTTACATACAAAACATCTAAATAAAAATAGTATAGAAAATAGGATCATTAGTTCAAAGAAATAATAATAATAATAAAAATCTAAACAATTTAATCCGTAGGAAAAGCTAACCAAAAAAAAATTCAATTTTAATTCTAATTGAATTATATATATATATATATATATATGAGATTTACTAATGTATGCTCTTAAGATACATCAATAAATCATTTTAAGAAATTTTTTATGAAAATATAAAAAAATAATTAATTATTTTGATAATTTTTTTAATTTCTCATAAAATTTTATGCTAATGCCAAATGTAAGGGATATTTGGCATTTCAAGCCTCAAAATGTATTGCATCAGGAAATACTATTGTTAAGTATTGTAAATTTTTTTGCAATAGTGCTACAGTGCAATTCTAAAGATAGAATTGCACTGTAACACAATTCTAAAATAAAAAAACTAATATTTTATTGTAATAGTAATTGAAAGAAAGAAAAAATAAATGATGGTGATTAAGAAAAATATTATTTTATTGTGTAGATATATTATCTTAATAAGTAGAATAGAAAAATAAAAAATTAAAATGTTGAAAGTATTATATAATAGGATGATATAATTAATAAAATAATTTTTTAAAACCGTAAAATAGAATAAAATAATATTTGCTAATGCTAATATTCTTACACTAAGATTTTAACTTTAGTTCACTTTTCACTCTACACGCTTACACACTAGTTGTTGACTTTATTTTCTTCACTTCACCTGCTTCACTTCACGTCACACACTTCACCTTACACGTCTCACTTGGTGCTTTATGACACACACCAAAAACTGAGCACCAATTCTACATATTTATACATGCTTAAAGTCGGTTAATTCACCGACTTTGAATTCTCTAGCACATTCTTTTATTGTCTTTGACTAATTGTAAAAATATCTCTTTCACCAACCTTCTAGACAGCTTGTAAAGTTGTGGCTGAGATTAACTTATGCAAGGAAGCTCTAGAATTCTGGAGAGAGAGATTGTGTGAGAAATTCTATAAATTTCTAAAGAAAGAGAGAGAGAGGAGGTGCTTGATGTTTAACCGCTTTAGTACCAGTGTACGATTTCATCATTTCTATTGGGTTGGAGCTAGTTAGACAAGTCATCATAAGTCTCACCTTCCGGTCAAATTTTGTCATTTCATATATACATTAAGAACCAAAGAGAAAATTTAATACCACCTCTAAAAAACCAAACGATATAATTATAAAGGCATGATACAGTCAAATATGCAATATACGATAAAGTTACAAAATAAGAAATTAAGAACAGACAACTTTTAAAGCCTGGATGGTTTGTCCATTGGGATGCTAATTCAGAGAGTGCCTTTGTAGAAGATCCATTTGCGCTTAATGCTTTCTCAGCAGCAATCTTTATATCTTTCATACGATAACGAACTTTCTTCCCTTCTTCTCCAACCATGAGACCCTTCACAACTATCGCAATTTCCTCTCGATCAATTAGACCATTTTTGTTAGTTTTTGGTCTTAGTGCCACTTCTACATCCTCAACTAATAATACCGCATTCATTTTTTGTTCTGCGTA
Source organism: Quercus suber (assembly GCF_002906115.3). Lineage (NCBI taxonomy): Eukaryota > Viridiplantae > Streptophyta > Magnoliopsida > Fagales > Fagaceae > Quercus > Quercus suber. The sequence goes on along the minus strand of NW_027069938.1, from coordinate 461,474 downwards.
AAGCGGCCAAGCAATCAATGGTATACCTTGCATAATGCTCTCTAGGGTTGAATTCCAACCACAATGAGTTAAGAACCCACCCGTGGAGCCATGGCTAAGCACTTGGGCTTGTGGTGCCCAAGAGGGAACCACTAGACCCTGCCATTTAGTCCTCTCTACGAACCCTTTTGGTAAGAAAGCAAGAGGGTTGTTGCCCAGAGTTTGGTCACTATGGTATGTGGCATCAGCTGATTCATTATTTGGGGTTCTTACAACCCATAAGAACTTTTGGCCACTCAATTCCAATCCCAAGGCTAACTCATTTGTTTGTTCATATGAGAGAGTCCCACCACTCCCAAAACAAACAAATAAGACAGAACAATGTGGTTGATTGTCCAACCATCTTAAACAGTCTGACTCTTCAACCTGATTGCTTGAACCACTTTGGATTGGTCCAACTGGATAAAGTGGGAGATTTTTAGCTTCATCTAACAAAGCTTTTATGGCACTTCCTTCCAATTCCATGAAGGTATTAATGATAATACCTTCAGCTAAGCGGAACTGTTTTGCGCTGTGAAGAATCATTTTGTGCGACTCACTGGTTCGATCTTGAACCGGTTCCATAAGATCTCGGCCGTGAATAGGTATGCACCCCGGGAGTTTCAATGGTTCTAGTAGGTCTCTATACTCGCATGAAACTGTCTCGTCCAGCTTTTTTAAATGAAAAACCAAAGACAAAGTGAAAGCATTTGCATGGAAGAAAATGTAGGGTGAGATGTTGAGTTCTTTAGCAATATCTAATGCATCAATTCCAAAAGGATCGACTACAAAAGCAGAAAATCGAGTAGACTTTAACACATCTCGGAGAGGTGGCAGCGAGCGAGTTAAGGTGAGAATAATTTGGACTTCAAACTTTAGGCCTTTGATCTCCTCCTCCTCCAATATCATAGGAGGAAGAAAGACGTGATCTATGGTGGTGGGAAGGGCTCGAAGAACTGCTTTCATGGTTTTGGATGGAGACCCGAGTACTGGAATGATACAAGTGATGTGTAAGTCGTGGTGATGAACAAGTAGCTTCGCAAACTCAACAAGAGGGATGAGATGTCCCATCCCTGGACTTGCTAGAATAGTTATGTGGGGTTTTTGTTCCATTTGGACAATGTATAAGTCAACAATGTTTTGAAGAGATGGCTTTTGAAAGAGAATTCAATGGTTTTTATGGTTGAGACTTGAAAGGTTAGATGGTTTATATAGAGTTAGAACTTATGATTAGTGTTAGATTATTTCGAGCTTAATTATGAAAATCCACATGTAGGGGTGTGTAGCCAACCCATCAATTCACAAAAACTAACTTGAATCAACCTAATTACCTGTCGGGTTGGTATGATTTTTAGGAGTTGTTTGGGTTTGGTTGGGTTGGGTTATGCAAATTTTTTTAATAGTGGGTTGGGTTGAGCTCGAGTCATAACAATCACAAACTCCCATAATTCGACCCAACTCACATATATATTTAAAATTTAAATTATATGTATTTAATATATATATATATATATATTTAAAAATATATTATATGATTAATAATTTTTTATTTAAATTTTCCCCTATTTGGTTCTTCCTTTATAAAACCTAATTACCTCGTAAACCCTAACAATCTAATTGCTCTTTTTGCCATCTCCCATTGCCACTCTCCTACTCCACCCCTACTTGTTTATAACTAAGTTGAGATACTAATTCATGCATATTTTGTTTATTAACTCAGTTATACATATTTTGTTTATGACTAAGTTGAATTATAAGTTCATGTATATTTTGTTTATCAACTTAGCGGCCAGTAAGATATATTTTTTTCCTGCTCAATTTAGTAATAATAGTAATATAAAAAAATTGTACAATCGATGGGTTCAACCCAACTCAACTCGATTCATGTGGATTGGGTTGATTCCCTATGATAAGTTTAGTTAGGTTGAATTTTTTTAACCCACTATGATAAATTTGGTCAAAAAATCCTCTCAAACCAACCCAACCAGATCTATGCACACTCTTACCCACGTGCACCTGCTAAACCCAACTGATTATAGGTTCTTTTTCTTTCTAATTACAAATTTGGACATTTATTTATTGTTTATTAAAACTCATTTGTTAATAGGGGTTCCGTTAAATATATGTGTGTGATTTTTAGATGTAGTGGAAATGTGAGAAAATCAATAAATTAAATTTATATACCATTGTAGTGGATGTAGTGGACATCTATATACCATTGTTTGACTTGACTATGACGATGAAATAACTGCAGCAGAGGAAACTGGGGAAGAGGAATAATTGGCGTATGCGTTCTTGCATGGGTTAGTGTGAGACGTAACGTAACTACAAACGTTAACCTTCTATTTTTATCTACTATCTCTGTTTATAAAAAGAGGCACCGGCTCTAGCTACACTGCTTTTGTTCAGTGAAAATAGCTAAATATCACGTTTTGATAAAATTTATGGTAAACTAATACTGTTTAAGAAATATTTAGCAATCTATTACTTTTTTAGTACTCAAGTTTCACAAAATCGAATTCTAAATAGTACTCGAGTTCCTAAGTGAGTTGCCAGTGTAACACTGTTGACCTAAAATTTGTGTAATTAAAAAAGTTATATAGTACTCGATATTATGAAAATTGATTATAGTACTCAAGCTTCACAAAGTCGAGTACTTTTTTTTTTTTACCTACTTTTTGTATCTCTAATTTTTTGTATCTTACTAACTTCCTAATAAGGTTTAAGGCTGGCATTGCTGCAAGCCTGCAAAATTTCCTGAAGATCCATCCTAGATCCATCTTCTTCTATATGGTCTTTTTTTTTTTTTTTTTTCCTTTTCAGCCACCTGCTACCATTAATTTTCTTTTGAGACGTGTATAACACCACATGTGATATTTATGAACTTGTCAGGCCTTAAGCCTAGTCTATTTAACCTTTCCTGTTCACCCAAATCTACACTTTGCTAACTTGTGCAGAACCGAACCCAAAAGCCTAAAAATCAATTAGCTTAAGATGTAAAGTAAAGGAAAATCAATCAGAGTCAAAGCATTATCTTCGTACATGCAAATTGGCTCAGCGAGCCAGCATAGCATAGCAGCAGCAAAGCAATAGTAGTAGCAGAGAAAGCAGTACTGTGGACTCATTCATGTATATACACATTCATGCTCAGTCCTCTCAGTTCTCAAACTTCAAAGCAAAAACCCATACCCAATCCTTTATTACTCCACCAGCATCTAACATGTGAATGCCAGACCAAATTCAATTTTGAACCCAGAAAAAACATACAGTCAAAGAGAGAAAGAGAGACGAAAAAAGCTTGATTTTGACCCATAAAAGCTATCCACCATTAAAGAATGACAGAGTACTAGCTCATGTCTTTTTTTTCCACACAATATGAATATCTGAACCCTGTTCTTCTTCTTCTTCTTCTTCTTTTTTAATAAATAAAAATTAAAAAAAAAAACCCCATTATTTAAATTTCCCAAAATAGAAATAAAATATTAACTTTTTTATAAGGAAAAAAAAAACCGTAAACAACTAAACTAAAAAACGCTAACATTAACAATAACATGAAATTTAGACAAAGAAGTTAATCCAGTGGGTGAAGTGTAAAAAGAAGCCGCAGATTTTTAGGCTTTTGGGTTCGGTTCTGCACAAGTTACTAAAGTGTGGAATTGGGTGAATAGGAAAGATCAAATAGACTAGGCTTGAGGCCTGACAAGTTCTCAAATATCACATGTGGTGTTATCCTCGTCTTAAAAGAAAATTAATGGTAGGAGGTGGCAAAAAAAAAAAAAAAAAAAAAAAAGGAAAAAGAAAAGAAAAGAAAGAAAGACCTTATAGAAGAAGATGGGTCTAGGATGGATTTTCAGGAAATTTTGCAGCAGTGCCAGTCTTAGACCTAGTAAGGAAGTCACTAAGAAAAAAAAAAAAAAAGGTACTCGACTTTGTGAAGTTCGAGTACTATAAAGAAGTATTTGATTTTCCTAATATCAAGTATCATATTACTTTTTTAATTACACAAGTGCAGGAGTGCTACGCTGGCAACTCACTTAGGAACTTGAGTTTCGTAAACTCGAGTACTATTTAGAACTCGATTTTGTGAAACTTGAGTACTAAAAAGTAGTATATTGATAAATATTTTTGAAACAGTGCTAATTTGCTACAAATTTTGCCAAAACGTGATATTTGGCTATTTTCACCGCTTTTGGTTTATTCAAACTTTTGTTTTTTTGTATAACAAGCCAAAAGATATTGTTTTTGGTTTATTCAATATTTTGTCTTTTGTATAAAAAATCAAAAGGTGATAAAACGTGGTATTTGGCTATTTTCACCGCTTTTGGTTTATTCAAACTTTTTTTTTTTGTATAACAAGCCAAAAGATACTGCTCTTGGTTTATTCAATATTTTGTCTTTTGTATAACAAATCAAAAGGTGATTTTGGGTGAGAAAGAAAATTTTTTAATGTTAAATATTAAAAAATGTTATGTCTATAACCAGCAACGAAGTCAGGATTTTAGTCTAGAAGGAACAAAATTAAAAGACAATATTAAAAGTGAAATTAATCTAAAAAATATTAATCAACAATAATAACAAAATAAATAAATAATTGTAAGCAAATATGAATATATTTCGTATTATTAAAATAAATAAACAAAAATAACCAATTCATAGTTACTAAAAAGTTTGCAAACTGATGGAATAAAAATGTGATTAGTGTTACTTAAAAAATATAATGAATAAATGTTTGAAATTATTTTTTGTGATTGGTGACATGCCAATTTGTAAGACGTAAGTAGTAAAATTTGTAGCATCTCTAGCATCATTCAAGGATAAAATGCTGTAAAAAGTATCATAAATAGTAAAAATGGTGTAAATAATGATATAAAATAAAAAATAAAAAATAGTAAAATAGGTGCAACACATAGGGCAAGACAAAAGCTACTTGTAAGAATAGCGAAATTGGTGAAAAGCTTACATGGTTTGGCATTTGAGAACTTTCTTTCCTTTCTTTTTCCTATGTGTCAAAGTCACTTTCAATCAAGTAGAAGTCATTTTTTTTCCTCCATGTCAGTAAGTAATTACTTTAGACTACATATGCTAGAAAATTTTAGGAGGAGACATGGGCAGGTGCCGCCTATTTTTTTTTTTTTTTTTTTTTTTTTTTTTTTTGGTGAGCTTGCCTACATCATCGGGTTGTGGTGACTAAACAATTATTCTTCCCAGGTTTGACTTTTTGCTATTTGCCGTGTTACGATGACAAAACATTGGTTTAGTTTTTATACATTTGTTTTAATTATGTTTATGAATGTTTGTTATTATTTTTCCTACTGTGCTCTTTGACTGTTTTATGCACATGTTCTAGATGGTCGAGTAACTTAATCCCGGTTCATCATAAGACGGATATTAGGTTACCCTAGACGGGGTCACCTGTATCTAGAAAGAATTGACTCCTCGGTGGTAAGAACAAAACTTGATATGTGTTGATCCTCTTGTACTTAGATGAATTCTAAGAATAGGCTTCCTCCTATTCGGTGATAAGGATTGAACCTAGGATAGGTTTTTGTTTTCTAGAGAGTTCACGGTTTCTTCCTGCTCAGTGATAAGAATTGAGCCGAGAATTGGTTCCTGCCCTTAGAGAATTTTTAGCATTAGGTTTCCACATGCTCGGTGATAATGATCAAATCGAGAAGCAGGCTTCTGTCCTTTGAAAATTTTTAGTGTAATGTTTCCACCTGCTCGGTGATAATGATCGAACCAAGGAGCAGGCTTTTGACCTTAGAAAAATTTTGGTGTAAGGTTTCCACCTGCTCGGTGATAATGATTGAACCGAGGAGCAAGCTTCTAACCTTAGAAAATTTTTAGTGTAAGGTTTCCACGTGCTCAATGATAATGATCAAACCGAGGAGCAGGCTTCTGACCTTAGAAAATTTTTAGTGTAGGGTTTCCACCTGCTCGGTGATAATGATCAAACCGAGGAGCAGGCTTCTGACCTTAGAAAACTTTTAGTGTAAGGTTTCCACCTGCTCGGTGATAATGATCGAACCGAGAAGTAGGCTTTTGACCTTAGCATGAAATACGTTGCCTTGGTCTTCATGTTCCCACCCTTTTTTTTGTATTCGTTGACCGATGCTAGCAAATCAATAATCAAATTAAATGCACCTGCATGGGTAAATACCACCATATTCAATAGTAAAACATGTATACACGATTCCATTCAATTTACACCCTAGTGTGCAACCGATCAATGATAAAACTTCTTAAGATTATGGACATTCCATGGCCGAGGCAGTAGTCTCTCGTCTAGGTCCTCCAAATAGTATACTCCTGCGCCTGCGATGGCAGTAACTCTGTAAGGCCCTTCCCAAGTCTGGGCTAACTTCCCGGCATTTGTATCTCGCATATTCTCCATGACTTTTCTCAGCACTAAATCTTCAGCACCAAATTCCCTCGTCTTTACATCTCGGTTATTGCATCGGGCAAGTTTTTGCTGATACTTAGCTAGTCGTATAGTTGCCACTTCTCGGCACTCTTCCAACCAATTCAAACGTTCTACCATTAGCTCATTGTTTTGGGCGGGGTCAAATCCTACAACTCGTGCACTGCATAGGTTCACCTCGACTAGTATCACCGCTTCTACCCCGTACGTTAAGGAAAATGGAGTCTCCCCCATAGACGCCCTAGGGGTTGTTTGATATGCCCATAAAACGTTAGCTCCTCAGCCTACCTACCTTTTGCACCATCCAATCTTTTCTTCAACCCGTTCAAGATTACCTTGTTGGTGGCTTCAGCTTGACCATTGCTCTGTGGATACACTGGAGTGGAATACCTATTTTTGACACCAAGATCACTACAAAATGCATGAAAAGCCTTACTATCAAATTGCAGCCCATTATCGGATGTCAGAGAGTCCGACATCCCAAATCTTGTGACTATGTTTTTCCACATAAACTTCTTGACATTCACATTTTGGATATTAACCGAGGCACCCCTTTTATCATTGATGATGCTAACATAGCTAGGGAGTCAGCGTGTCTGTTCTGCGCTCGGCCCACTTGGGCCACCTTCGCCGTACCAAACTTATTCATGATTTGCCTTACCACTTGCACATATGCTTTCATCCGGGAATCTCAGGCTTCAAAGTTTCCCTCAACTTGGTTAACAACCAGCCGAGAATCTGAGTATATCTCCACATCTCGGGCTCCCATTCCCAAAACAGCTCTTAATCCGACGAGTAAGGCCTCGTACTCGGCTTCGTTATTAGAGACCCTAAACCTCAGCCTAAAAGAATGCTTAAATCGTATTCCTTCAGGGGTAATAATGAAGATTCCAGCACCGGCCCCTAGGGCACTTGACGCTCTGTCCACAAACACCTTCCATGGGCAACACTCCACTTGACAAACCATCCCCCCTTTGTTCTTAGGAGAAAATTCCGCAACAAAATCAGAAAGAAGTTGACCCTTCACTGAATTCTGTGGCTTGTACCTTATATCAAAAGACCCTAGCCAAGTCGCCCACTTGGTTATCCGGCCTGTAAAGTTAGATCTCTTCAATAACGACTGTAAAGGATACTTGGTCAGAATATAGATAGTATAGGCTTGACAGTAGTGAGACAGTTTCCTCGTAGCATGCACTAGTGCCAACACCAGCTTCTCCAAGGGTAAGTACCTTGTCTCAGCATCAACCATGGTCTTGCTAACATAGTAGACAGGTCGTTGCATCCATTGATCCCTTAAAAGCACGGTGCTCACAGCATGATTAGATACCGAGAGGTACATAAATAAGTCCTCCTCGGGCTCCAGGGCTGTTAACATGGACACCCGCATAAGATATTCCTTCAAATCCTAGAAAGCCCTTCCGCACTCCTCATCCCATCAAAACCCCCTCAATTTCTTCAAAAGTTAGTAGAATGGACGGTAGCGATCTGCAAACTTAGAAATGAACCGATTAAGGGCAGTTAGCGTTTCGGTTAAGATCTGTACCTCCTTTGGATTGCTTGGCGGCTTAAGGCGCTGCACATCATCAATCTAATCATGGTTGACCTCTATCCCACAGCTGGTGATTAGATAGCCTAGGAACTTATCAGCCCTCACCCCGAAGGAACACTTGTCCGCATATAGGCACAGCTTATGCTGTCGAAGCACTTCAAACACCCCCCGAAGATCCTTTATATGTTGTGCCTCCTGTTTACTTTTCACCACCATGTTGTCAATGTACACCTCAACCATTCACCCGATCTTGTCCCGAAACATTCTGGTTATCATTCATTGATATGTTGCCTCGGCGTTCTTCGACCCAAAGGACATCACAGTGTAATGATAATTTGCGTCCGATGAGATAAATGTTGTCTTCTCCTGGTTCTTGGTTGCTAAGGCGATTTGATGATAACCCTAAAAGGCATCTAGAAAACTCATCCTCGAGTGCCCATAGGTAGCATCTACCAATTGATCTATCTTTGGCATAGGGAATGGGTCCTTTTGGCATGCTCGGTTCAAATCCGTGAAATCTACACAAACTCTCCATTTTCCACTCTTCTTTTTAACCACCACAGTATTCACCAGCCATTCAGGGAAGAAGATTTCCCTTATCGCCTGGCCTTCTTTAACTTCCTGACCTCCTGCCTTACTGCCTTCACGTGTTCCTTGGCCGACCTTCTCACCTCTGCTTCTTCAGAGGAAACGACGGGTCTACGTTAAGCTTGTGAACGATGAACTCGGGATCAACCCCGGGCACCTCATATGGGCTCCATGCGAACACATCTACGTTACATATCAGAAATAGCAACGTTTCTACCTTGTCCTCATCCTCCATACTCACCTCTACCTGAAAATACCAATCAACATCCGACAGTATCTTTAATTAATTCCTCATTACAACTAGCCTCTATTCCCTCTCGGGGATCTTGTAATTGCTATGAAGAGGTTTCCTTGGCGGTTTCTTTCTCCTTATCCTGCTTATTCTTCCAGCTAATCGTGGCCACTAGGCATTGCCTAGCTGCTTGCTGGCTTCCCCTCACTACGGTAACGCCTTGCTCGATGGGGAATTTAACCTTCACATGTAAGGTGGATAGAACATCCCCCATTGCGTGAATCCACGGCCTACCCAAAATCGCCATGTATGAAGAAAACGAATTGACAACTATGAATGCCACCATCACCTCCTTACCTTCCATGTTCACGAGAAAGAAAATTTGACCCTCAAGAATCACCACCCTACCATCAAATCCGATCAATGGCATATCATACTTTGACAAGTCCTGTTTGTTTAACTCGAGCCCTTTGAATAGGTCCGGATACATCACGGCAGCTCTGCTCCCTTGGTCTATCATCACCCTTTTTACCAAGAAGCTACTTACCCGGGCCGTGCCTACCAACACGTCGTCGTGTGATTGAATTGTTCCTTCTAAGTCATCTTCATCGAAAGCAAGAGTCTCCCGAGCAAGCTTCGTTCTCTTTTCTAGGGGTTGATTGTCTAAAGGATCTTCTACGGGCACAACAATCAATACCCCCCCTTTTGGTCACAGTCGTACCCCTTGGGGTGGCGTGGATCACTTCAATTACTCCCAATGGCGGTGGGAGAGGGTTTCTTCTCTGCTGAGCACCTTGCCCAGTGCCCAGGTCCCCGAGATCCACCACAAACTCCTTCAAATGTCCTACTTTCACCAACTGCCCTAGATGGTCTTTCAAAACCTGGCACTGCTCGGTGATATGCCCTTTATCTTTGTGATAGGTGCAGTACAGATTTTGATTTCTTTGAGAGGGATCACCCCCCATCTTGTTCGGCCACTTGAAGTACAATTCGTTCTTGATTTGGTTTATAATCCTATGCACCGGTTCCTTAAATGTCACATTCACCTCCCCCAACTGCCATTCCAGCTTCTGCATCCTTAAATCCTTCTGAGGCCTCGACTGAAAACCGCTCTGCCGAGGACGATTCACCAACGGGGCCTTACCCTTACTCTGCAACCTATCATCCTCTAAGTGCTTGTACTTCTCAATACGTCTCATAAGCTGCCTCATATCCTTGGAAGGCTTTTTCGTTAATGACTCTCGTAGCTCGGAGTCCTTAGGGAGTCCTTAGGCAGCCCTATCCTAAAAGTGCTCACTGCAATTTTCTCGTTGCCTCCACCGATCTCATTATAAATTTTCCAATACCTACTAAGATAACTTTAAAGGGTTTCCCCAACCCCCATCTTCATAGATAGTAAAGCATCCACTGGCTGTGGCACCTGACTACAAGTCACAAACTGGACACCGAATTCTTAGATCAACTCGGCGAAATTGTGGTTAGAACCCTTTCACAACCCATTAAACCATCTCAAAGTAGTGGGGCTGAGGCTTGAGGGAAATACCTTACACATCAATGCATCATTGTGAGAGTGCAGAGACATCATATGGATATAATGACTAACGTGCTCTACTAAGTCCGTTTTCCCATCGTCGGTAGTGAATGGTGGGTGTGTAAATCTGCTCGACATTGGGGCTCGTTCAATGTCTTTTGAGAATGGCGACTGAGCAGCCCTACGTAAGGTGCGGCTCATTGTATCCATGGCGGCATAATGGGGTCGCCGCTCCTCTAGGGAATCTGAACCCCAGTCTGCATATTCCCGTGAACATGGATGGTCTTTGCATCGATGGGACTCCCGTGAATGTGAACGGTCTCGGCGTTGATGGGACTCCCGTGAATGTGAACGGTCTCGGCGTTGATGGGACTCCCATGAATGTGAACGGTCTCGGTGTCAATGGGACTCCCGTGAATGTGAGTGTTCTTGGCATCGACAAGAACCTAATTGGTTGGAACCCGTCCCAAATCGATTTCCCCTAGTATCAAATCTCCTTTCTCGGTCATCTTGGTCCCTTCTCTGGTGCCTACCCCTTACCTCCAACTCCAAATCTCCCACCAGTCTGCGTAACTGCTCCAATTCCTCATCTCACTCATCAAATTGCTCGTGCCCCAAGGCACTTGATATTGTTTGTTGTGTTTGGTACAACCTTTCCTCGAGACCGAAACACTTTTCCTTTTGTTCATGGTCCCTATCTTCACGCCTCTTTTGCTTCCGTTCTTGTGAAGTGGATCACCGAGGAGATCCCACTGAACCACTCTCGATGTAACTCTCGGAACGTCTTTCAGACATTTTCTCATGTGAGTCCTAGCTGAACCACAGCTTTGTAAGAGATTCCCACAAACGGCACCAATTGTGTGCACCCAGAACGAGATTGACAGGCTGACTCACTCGTGAGCTCACAATCTATTTGTAATGTGTGTTTTTGATTTCCTACTTTGGACGATTCTAGCTTAGAGACCTAACACTATTTCTTCAACCTTTGTATTCTTGCTCCCAACTCTAAGCTTCCTCCAAAATCCTTCAACAACCCTCTCCCTTTCTTTATTTCTTACATTTATAGTCCAAAAGTTGGTGGGGGTTATGATTACTTTCATTATTAGTGGGAGAGAAGGTCTAATGTCGTTAACCTTAAGTGGGAGTTTAGTTAGGAGTGGGGTGTGCTAGGAGTGGCATTGGAACTGATTCCCACTTCAGTATAGATGCTCGGCAACGATATTTCCCCAGGCATTATTGGGCACCCGAACTAAGATTATTTACCCATTGAGCTTTGGGGCAGCGTAAGACCTGAGCTTGTAGCTATTTTGGGCTCAGACTTAGGCCTTAGGTAGAAAGGGTTTGATGTTATGGGCCACACTGTAGAGTTAAAGCCTAAGTCCCAAGTGGGTCTGGGTATCTCGGTGCCATACAAAAGATAAAAATATTACTCAAGAACTGCTCAAGAAAACTGCAATCTGCAAGTCTCGATACCTCTTCGACAGAAGCTCAATCTGTCGAGATTCATTAAAGCTCGACACATGTCTCGATCTATAGAGTTTACGAGATTCAGACTATAGCCAGCAACGTTTTTATTCTAAAAGGTCATTTGTTTATGGGTTTGTATGATCCTTATAGGACTAGGAAAACCCAAGATTTGTGGGTTTGTATAATCCTTATTGGACTAGGAAAACCCAAGGTTTATGTAAACCTATTGGGAATAGGAGAGCCCATTAAGCTCCTATTTAAAGGAGGTGGAAAAAGAAAAATCCTAACCCTAAAGAGTTTCATAAGGTTTTCTTTTTGAAACCCTAGTCTCCTTCTATAGAAGAAAGAGTTCTTGTTGTGTTTCTTACACGCCTTTGGATTCTATAACCAAGCAAAGTTTCTTGCACCAATATTAAAGATCTTATTGGTGTTTCTATGTGAAACTACTGCAAATCAGCTACAAGAATCAAAGGGTTGCTGTGGAGTTAGTCACATAGTTGGATTCGTGCAAAGGAGTAAGTAGTGTATTGGGATCCGCGCATCAAATTGGTTAGTTACGTATTGGGAGCCATGCATTAAAAGGAGAGATTGTCACTATAGAATAAGTCCATTTAAGTATTGGGGTAAGAGTTCAACTGTAGGTTGGTATAAGGTACTGGGATTCCTTTATTTTAACTACTTGTTTTGATGATAGTAAATTCTCAGGAGTGGTAACCTTAAATTCACCCGGTGGGGTTTTGCCTCAGTAGTTTTCCCCATTCGTAAACAAATCACCTGTGTCAAATTTAATTTCCGCTGCATTTAGTTATTTGGTAATTTGTTTATGCTACCACGCTCCTTGCATGTAATTGAATCTAATTAATTTCACTTGGCTAAATTAATTGGTTAATTTATCAAAAGGGGTCAATACATTCTTGGCCTATCATGATTGGTTTTTGCATGCGTTTTATGGCCCTATTTCAATGACATTTAGCAAATTTCTATTGGTTTCTGAGTAGTGATAGCAAAACCTAGTAGCAGTATATGGCGCTTTGTAGTTGATCGTATTTTGTGAACTTAGTAGTATAATGTGTTAGCTTGTGATAGGTCGGGAATTTTCTCTCTCTACACATACATTTCAATAAAAACACTGACAATTATGTATTATATGGTCCATTAAAGTTTATTATGCATTCCATATACAATTCTAGCATTCTGCATTCTTTTTTTCTTTTCTTTTTTCAATTCTAGCATTCCTAAACCACATAAATATAAAGGATAAAATAAAACATTAAAAAAGGGGGTCATAATACACTAATAGTCCCTAAACTATAACTCATGATCAATTTTAGTCCTGAAGCTCAAATCAAAAATTTTTTAAACCCAGAACACAAACACAGCCGACCCATCAATGTCAGCATGTCGCCACCTCATTCCGTTACCCATTACACTCCAAAATCACTGCACAAACCACCAGTCTACCCCAAAATTACATCAAAACATCACAAATTTTCCAATCGGATCAATTGATCAAATACTCAACACACAAAAAAAGAAAAAGAAAAAAAAGAGGCCTTTCTTTTCATTTATCTGACGCTGGGGTCTAACCAAGGGAAATTCGTTGAATGACGGTGAGCTTATAACACACTAGACCCACATAGCAAATCAAGATGAAAAATCCAAAATTCAAATCTTTGCAAGCTGAAAATGCTAGAAATGTATGCTCTGTATCATTTAAATAACGTAGAAATCACAAACTAGTACACTTCCAGATCAGTGGCAATATCATAATTGTTGTGAAATTTTAAAATACTCACAAGTGTACGAACCGTATCAAAGTATAGTTTGACAAGAACAAGATCGAACCCACAGGAACTTGAATGAACGTAGGAAAATTAATCAAATCTTAACCAAATTAATCCTAATCTAGTTTAATAAAAATTGGTTGTTTGAAATTAAATATACTAACAAAATAATTAAACTAAGCAAAGATATAATATAAAGTAGTAAAGAGATGTAAACAATCTAAAGTAAGGAATTAAGGTTTTGGAATTCGTCTTGCAAGTTATATCAGTATATATTTATGATCATTAATTTTTCCCAACCACTACATGATAATCTAGAAATCAATCTCGCTATCATGGAAAATATCATCATTAAAACTTATGTTTAAAAATCTAAAGCATGTTCTTCTTCGCTTCTTAAGTATAAAACCAAATCATCAATTGTATCCGTAGCCAAACAAATCGCAAGATATATCCAATTCTAAAAATCAAATCATAAATTGTATCCATTGACAGACGAATCACAAACGATATCAAATTTTATAATCAAGAATTAATAATTCAAGCATTCAATTAATTAAGATAAATCCTAAATCATGAGAAAAATATGATTGAACTCATATCTAGAATCCTATCTTAGTCAATTGATATGAAGCAAGAACAATTTAAATCATTAAAGAACAACTATTGTGGAAAAAATCAAATCACATAAATATTACTGATAATCCTTAACAAGGTTTCATCCTCAACCCTAATTATAAATTTAGCTACTCATGGTAATTGAAATAAAACAAAAGAATAAAATACTAAAAATTAAACTAGACAAATAAAATAGAGAAAGAAACAGTCACAATGCTATCATGGAGAAAAGCTACAGAGAAGCCACATGCGGCACTGCCTCTTGCTCCAATTTTCTATTTTGCATCTCAGCCCTAGCACTAGCCTCCCTGAATTTTGCCCTAAAAAGCCTTTAAATAGGTCAAGGAATCCTATTACAAGTTGAATTTCCGTTTGGAGAAAATCTAGATTTTTAAGCTTCACTTAACTGACTATTTTGGCCCATTTAAATTCATAATTCGGGCTCCTAATAGCTACAAAGTTGTAGCCCTTTAAGTTAGCTTTCCAGCCCAACTTGAATCATGTCAATTGGACATCTGAGCCGAAAGTTATGCCAAAATTACTAACTTATGTGCAGGTTGGAATCCTAATCCGAATTGGACTTGGATTTGGTGCAAATTTCCTTTGATTTCTTACTCCAATTGGACTTAAATTTAATATTCATGCCTGGCTAGATGTAAGTTGGCTTGATTCAATTGGCCTAGCCCCACTTTGCATGTAAAGCCCTTGTTACCTGCAACACAAAGATATTACATTATCAATCACAAAATAACATAAAAGTAAAGCTAAATATGTTGATATGTGAGTACTTTATTGTATATATTTCATGCACATCAATAATCACAAAAATTATTTAAACTCATTGTAGGGCATGAACCATGGTTGACAAGTACAGCAATCCATGGATTGGTGCAATCAGCAGTGCTATGGTGTGTGTAGGTGTACAGGGTTACCAATCTTGAAGCAGCAAAAGTTTTTGTTGGCAAGTGATGAAGAGGCACCCACAGCCACCATAACCATTATCAGAACCCACAATCCAGCACTACCACGCCCACTATTATCAGATCAACAGCATTGTTTTTGTGAGGAATCCACTATTATCAGCCTTTGTGGGTTTCATTTTTTTTTTTTTTTTTTTGGTTTTGGTTGTGGGCTCTTTCCTCTTAAACCTCAGGCTCTTATGTTTGTGTTATGTGTTTGTTTTAATATGTGGACTCTCTCCATGGCATTTTATTGATTTGTACTTGTTTTAATTCCAAACAATTTGATTTGTAGTTGTTTGGAATTTTATTTGTTTCGTTCATATACATTTATTTTTGATTTCAAACCCTAATTTTTTGATTCGTTTTATGTTTTTTTTCGTATAAAAAATATGTTTTTTAACAGTGATAACAGAGGTGGGTAACAGAGATTAAACGGAAGTAACCTCAGGTGGGCAAAATATTAAGTTTTAAACCACGGGTAGACAAAGTGAAAATGGGTCAAACCACAGGTGGGTTTACTATAATTTCCCCCAAGTAATTAGTGAAACTAGATGTCCATTCTTAGTTGTTTCTCTCATCTATCCAGTCCTTGGTTATTCACTAGAGCAATTATGATCTAGAACTTGATCTGGGGCAAGTGGTAAGATCTATGAGATAACTTGAAACAACTAAAGATAAATTTGGGTAAGTCAGAGTTGGTTCCTATTAGTATGGTAGATAATTAGGACTTATTGTTGATTGTCCTTGGCTGTAAACAAGGTACTCTTCCAATGAAGTATTTGAGTCTTCCTTTGGGAGCCAAATTTAATGATAAGGCAATACGAAACCCAATTCTAGAGAAGATAGAACGGAGATTAGTAGGATGGAAACGTTTGTACTTATCCAAGGGAGATAGAGTCACTTTAATTAAAAGCACTCTATCCTAATTTACCCACTTATTTTCTATCTCTATCTCCTATTCCTGCAGCTGTGGCTAATCGAATCGAGAAACTTTAGAGAAATTTCTTATGGATGGCATTGGAGATGAACCAAAATTCCATTTGGTTAAATGGGCTACTGTTTGCAGTCCAATTGCTTCGGGCGGCTTGAGGATAAGAAAGGTAAGACTTTTTAATGAAGCTTTGCTTGGGAAGTGGCTATGGAATTTGGGATGGAGAGGGCTACCCCTTGGAGGCAAGTGACAAAGGTGAAATATGGCAGTGAATGAGGTGGCTGGTGTACTAGGCCTATTAATGGTACATATGGTGTTGGCTTGTGGAAATATATTAGTCAAGGATGGTTTTCTTTTATCACCGCATTCTATATGATATTGGGGATAGGTCTAGGGTGAAATTTTGGCAAGAACATTGGTGTGGTGAGACTTCTCTTACAGTCAGCTATCCTGAATTGTTTAGACTTTGCCGAGACAAGGAGGTTAGTGTGGCTGAGCTTATGAAGCTTGATAATGGAGTCCTTTTTTAGAATGTAAGTTTCTTTAAGGGTGTGCATGCTTGGGAATTGGAGGCACTAGCCGGTTTCATGGATACCATTTATGGTGCTTTGGTGAAAGGGTTTGGTGAGGATAAGATGTGCTGGAAACTTGATAGAGAGAAAGGCTTCCTAGTTAAAGACTATTATAGTCTCTTAGTAGGCTCTAATGACTATTGCTTTCATTGAAAAAGTATTTGGAAACAGAAGATTCCTTCTCGAGTAGCTTTCTTTGTTTGGGCTGCTGCTTTGGGGAAGTGTTTAACGATTGACAATTTACGAAAAATGAGGGTTTGGATATTGGATTGGTGCTACATGTGCAAGTGTAATGGTGAATCGGTTGATCATCTCTTTCTTCATTGCCTAGTTGCAATGAATATGTGGGCTATGCAGAGGCAATGCTACGTGCAACTCAGATTGTTCCCAGGAACACCCTGACCTGAAAAAAACCTATAAAAAAAAAATTATATAATGAATTAGGAACATCCTCAATCACAAAATTAGGAACACCCTCAAATTAAAAAAAAAAAACAAAAAAAATTATTTGCTCAATTGCTCTACTTTCAAGTTTTAAGCCAAAAAAAAAGCCCAAAAAAAAATTTTGAACTAAAAAAAAAAAAATGTAACAGAGCCACAAGCCCACTAGATTACAGAGGTAGCAAACCTTACCCACGGATTCTCACAAAAAAAAAAAAAAAAAAAAAAAAAAAAAAAAAAAAAAACCAAACCCCAATAAGGTAACAAAGCAAATCATTCTAAATCTATCCATCACTAAAGGCTTTATCAAAGAAAAAGAAATCACTAAACTTCTAAAGGCCTAACCTAAAGCAAACCTATTACCTAAAGACAACAACGCGTTATGCCTATCCCTCAGAGCAAAGCGAACGCCGCCGAGATCGGATCAGTCCAGATAGTCGAGATCGTCCTCGCTCACTGTCGCTCCCCTCATCGCCGTCGGAGATCTCGTCGTCGTCGGACGTTGCCACTTCATCGAGTCTGCCTCAGTGACGTCGACTTCAGCCTTTAGGCCTCCTTGGTCGGCTGCTCGATGCTCCCTCCTCAAGGTATTTCATTTTTCTCTCTCTCTCTCTCTCTCTCTCTCTCTCTCTCTCTCTCTCTCTCTCTCTCTCTCTCTCTCTCTCTCTCTCTCTCTCTCTCTCTCTCTCTCTCTTGAATGAAATGAAAATTATAAAATGAATGAAACTCTTTCTCTCTCTTTAGTCTTTAATAAGACTAACTCTCTCTTTTACTTTTAGTCTTTTCAAATATGAATTGTGTCTGTGTCTCTCATTGGCCGAACAACTTGACCTTTATTTATTTATTTATTTTTTGTCAGTTTTTGACTTTTGCCTTTTTGAATGTGTAGCTTTTCATGTGTAGTGTGTTTGTCAGTTTATCTTAATATCTTATCTGTTGGGTTGGTGTGTGTAGTGTGTTGGTGTTGGTGTGTGTAGTGTGTTGGTGTTGATATTAATTATCTTTTAGACTAGTGTAATGTGTAATTGTGAAATTTTCTGATTAGTAGGGGCATCAGGCATCACTAGGCCTGCTTGTCTATTGAATGGGGTGGGGTGGGATGGGCACATGAGGCCGGATTGCACACTGCTTTAATTATTGTGCTACATATGAGATGTGTAAATAATGTGCACTTCAGTGGCTCTTTAGTGTAATGTGCACATCAGCACATGGGGCTAAATAATATAACAAATTAAAGCAGTATAATTAATGATAAACAAATTAAAGCAATATAGTTTATTGTTAGGCTAAACAACAATAATCAAAGTAGTATAATAAACCAATACATTATCAAAGACAAACAAATTAAATTATGTTAGGCTAAACAACACCCTGAAAAAATTAAATTAAATTATGATCGTGTAATTTATGCTTATTGAGGAACACCCTAAAAAAATTTCTTGGAGTCACCAGTGGGGCTATGGTGGCATGTTGGGAAGGCACATTTGGTTGTCATCGAAATAGGTATATATGGTTTGATTGTTCTCCGTTGCTTATTGTGATGCCTTTGGAGAGAGAGAAATAATAGGTGCTTTGAAGATAAGGAGAGTTCAATATCAGACTTGAAGCTATTTTTCTTTAGAACTTTAATGGATTGGTTGGCTGCATTGCAAAACCAATCATTTTTATCTTTTCTTGATTTCATAGATTCTTGTAATTTTTGTTCTTGATTGTTTGACCCCTTGTACACTCCCTGTGTACTAGGGTAATCTCCTTTTTGATATCAATAAACTTACTAATTAAAAAAAAAAAAAAAAAACTATGTAATGAAAGTCCAATGTAATTTTTTTTTTCTTTCTATATGGTGTAAATTAGGCAGCTCTCCATACATTGGTAGCTTTCTTATTACCAGACAGACAGGAAGATAACCATATGAAGCAATGAACTTGCCTGTGTTAACGTTGTAGCATCAGCAACGGCAAATGGCACATTCACAACACGAGCTAGTGTTTTTGCAAGTAACGTCTTCCCTATCCTCACAGTCATGGTAAAAATACATAAATCAAACCTCTTAGCCCTCCCTGCACTAAATACCCCAATTAAAAAATGACATCAAATAAATACCTGAGCCAGTGGGACCCATCAGCAATACATTGCTCTTCTCCAGCTCAACAGAATTATTGTCCTGATTTTCAACTTCATTAGTACCCCGTTCAATGCCTGTCCTGGTATTCAGATGCATGAATTCAGTAAATAAAGCGGCAGCATTTGATGTACATTCATCTAACTATTACTATCATCGAAAATTGAAAAGACGGCAACTGGTTTATGCCTGTTCATTACAACTTATTTTTCATTTTTTTTTTAATATAGGGGTTGTTTGAAAAAGCTGTACCTAAAGTTTTAAAAAGCTGTGGTTTGAAAAAGTGCAGTTTGAAACCGCATTACAAGACAGACCCTTCAAGCAAAACTGAAAACCACCAGTATAAACCCCTAAAAGATTGTAAAGATCAAAAGCTAACTCAATGCAAAAACAACAAGGACTAACTTCTTATGAAGGGAAGCATCATATATCCTTTTGTAGTGGTTGTAAACAGCCACTGAAAGCACCTGTCACATAAACAAACATTTCAATAAAAACACTGACAATTATGTATTATATAGTCCGTTAAAGTTTACGATGCAATCCATATACAATTCTAGCATTCCTTTTTTTTTTTTTTTTCCTCAATTCTAGCATTCCTAAACCACATAAATATAAAGAATAAAATGGGTCAAAATACACTAATAGTCCCTAAACTATAACTCATGATCAATTTTAGTCCTGAAGTTGAAATTGATTGCTTCCTATAACACTGCTAAACTAAAAATTGACTTGTCCTAACACCATTAGACACATTAGAGACTAAAAGTGATCATTTTAAACTCGCAAGAGACTAAAAACGATCACTTTTAAGTTTCAAGTCGTTAGAGATTAAAATGATCACTTTAAACTTCATTTTTTTTTTGGGTCCCTTATATGTCGTACTTAAACTAAATCCTAACCCATCATCTAAAAACAATACCTTTAAACTTTACATTTTAGTCCCCATCTCGTAAAACTAACACGTCATCACTCCATTAACACATTAGAGTTTAAGGACTAAAATGCAATCACATTAAATTTGATATGGACTTAAATTGGTGTTAAAAATAAATAAATGAATAAATAAAATAAAATAAAATAAAAAACCTTTTTGGCTCTTTCTTGGCCAACGACGAAGTGGTCGAGCAATTTAACGATCTCCTTAGGCGTGGGCAAGTCCTTCTTCCCCAAACACGACGCCGTTTCATCATCCTCCTCCTCCTCCGCCTCTTTTTCCTTACAAAATTTTGGTTTTCCGAAACTACACAAACGTTCCTCGCTATTCCCATCCGAGTCCACACTGTCACTCTTCACCCTCCCAATCTCGATGTAGCTACCTTGCAGTGGCTCCAGCTTAAATGGCTTGAAATAGAACGCCGTTTTGCAATTGGGGCATAGGTTCAGCGCCTGGTACACGCCGCTCGGCTCTCGCACCGTTATAGATAACGGGCAGTTCGAGAACAGTAATGGCATTTGGTGCTCGCAGTGTGGGCAATTCACGTTGGCTCTGATGTGGTCGTACAGTGACAATGAGGATGAGAAGGAATACGACGTCGCTTTTGTTGTTGTTGGGAAAATGGGAACCCTAGGATTGTATTTGTGAGGGAGTTTTGGGTGGTGAGTTGTTTGAGAATTGAAAACGCTACTTTCGTTTTTATTTTGCTGCTTCGGAGAATCGAAAACATGTTTTGGAGAGAGAAATAGTAGATGCTTTGAAGATAAGGAGAGTTCAATACCAACACCACATGTGATTGTACTTTTGTCACATTCAGTAGTTCCCTTATTTTTTTCTCACATTTTATGGTATTATCCTCACATTGCGCAGTATCAACATCACATGTGATTGTACTTTTGTCACATTCAGTGGTTCCCTTATTTTTTCTCACATTTGATAGTACTATCCTCACATGTGCAGTACCAACATCACATATGACTATACTTTTGTCACATTCGATGGTTCCTTTATTTTTTTCTCACATTTGATGATACCATCCTCATATTGTGTAGTACTAACATTACATGTGATTGTACTTTTGTCACATTCGGCAGTTCCGTTATTTTTCCTCACATTTGATGGTACCATCCTCACATTTTGCAATACCAACTCAGATGTGACTGTACTTTTGTCACATTCGGTGGTTTCTTTATTTTTTTTTTTCACATTTGATGGTACCGTCCTCACATTGCACAGTACCAACATCACATGTGACTGTACTTTTGTCATATTCGGTGATTCCTTTATTTTTTTTCTCACATTTAATGGTACCATCCTCACATTGTGTAGTACTAATATCACATGTGACTGTATTTTGCCACATTTGGTGGTTCCTTTTCTCACATTTGATGGTACCATCCACACATTGCGCAATAGTACCACATGTGATTGTACTTTTGTCACATTCAATAGTTCCCTTATTTTTTTCACATTTTATGGTATTATCCTCACATTGCGCAATACCAATATCACATGTGATTGTACTTTTGTCACATTCGGTGGTTCCCTTATTTTTTCTCACATTTGATAGTACTATCCTCACATTGTGCAATACTAACATCACATATGACTGTACTTTTGTCATATTCGATAGTTCCTTTATTTTTTTTCTCACATTTAATGGTACTATCCTCATATTGTGTAGTACTAACATCACGTGTGATTGTACTTTTGTCACATTCGGTAGTTCTCTTATTTTTCCTCACATTTGACGGTACCATTCTCACATTTTGCAATACCAACTCAGATGTGACTGTACTTTTGTCACATTCGGTGGTTCCTTTATTTTTTTCTCACATTTGATGGTACCATCCTCACATTGCGCAGTACCAACATTACATATGACTATACTTTTGTCATATTCGGTAGTTCATTTATTTTTTTCTCACATTTGATGGTACCATCCTCACATTGTGTAATACCAATATCACATGTGACTGTATTTTGCCACATTTGATGGTTCCTTTATTTTTTTTCTCACATTTGATGGTACCATTCACACATTGCGCAATACCAACACCACATGTGATTGTACTTTTGTCACATTCAGTAGTTCTCTTATTTTTTCTCACATTTTATAATATTATCCTCACATTGCGCAGTACTAACATCATATATGACTGTACTTTTGTCACATACGGTGGTTCCCTTATTTTTTTTCCTCACATTTTATGGTACCAGTCTCACAAAGCGCAATATTAACATCACATGTGATTGTACTTTTGTCATATTCGATGGTTCCTTTTATTATTTCCTCACATTTTATACTAACCTCACATTGCGCAGTACCAACATCACATGTGACCGTACTTTTGTTACATTCGGAGGATTTTAATTTTTTTTCTCACATTTAACAGTTTTATTGTCACATTGGGCAATACCAACATCACATCTGATTGTACTTTTGTCACATTTGATGTTACCATTATTCTTTTCTCACATTTGATAGTTTTAACATCACATTGGGCAATACCAAATCACATATGATCATCCTTTTGTTATATTCAATAGTATTATTATTTTCTTCTAAGAAAAAAGAAAAAAGAAAAAAGAAAATAGTCCTATTATTTTTTAGTTACATTAGGCAATACTAACATCACATATGACTGTACTTTTACCCATTCATAATAATCTTAATAATAATTAAAATGTTAACAATGAATTATACTAGGTTACCAAATGCTCACATTTGATGGTTCCATTCTCACATTATGTAGTTCCAATATTACACGTGACAGTTCTTTTGTCACATTTGGTGGTTCCCTTTTTTTTTTCTCACATTTGACAGTTTCATCCTCACATTATGCAGTTCCAGCATCACATGTGACAGTTCTTTTATCACATTTGGTGGTTCCCTTATTTTTTTCTCACATTGATGGTTTCATTCTCACATTGTGTAGTTCCAATATCACATGTGACAGTTCTTTTGTCACAGTTGGTGGTTCCCTTATTTTTTTTTCCACATATTTGATGGTTCTATTCTCACATTATGTAGTTCCAACATTACATGTGACAATTATTTTGTCACATTTGATGGTTCCCCTATTTTTTTCTCACATTTGACCATTCCATCCTCACATTGTACAGTTCCAATATCACATTTGACAATACTTTTGTCATATTCGAAAAAAAATTTCTCACATTTGACAGTTCCATTGTTACATTAGGCAATACCAACATTACATTTGACTGTACTTTTGTCACATTTAGAGGTACCCTAATTTTTTTCTCATATTTGACAATTTCATCGTCACATTAGGCAGTATCAACATCACATCTGGTTATACTTTTGTCATATTTGGTAGTACCATTATTTTTTTCTCACATTTGATGGTTCTAATGTTACATTAGGTAGTACCAAATCACATATAATCATACTTTTGTTATATTCAATAGTTTTATTATTTTTTAGTCATATTAGGCAGTATCAACTTCACATATGACTGTACTTTTGTCGATTTATAACAATCTTGATAATAACTAAAATGTTAACAATGAATTTTTCCAAAATAGTTATAAAATTGAAAATTAACAAAAATACCCTGGAAATTAAGGATTTTAAAAAATAGTCCTAAAAATATATAAAATTACTAAGATACCCCAATGCCTCAAATATTACCAAAATACCTATATTAACCTATAAAATGACTAAAATACTTTTTTAAACTTTCAAAATTAATAATAATAAAACATTGAAAATGAACAAAGTAGCGCTAAAAATACCTAGAATGATTAAAATACTAAATATTTTGAAAATTACCATAATAGCATCAAAACCACTCAATTTGGCCATG
This sequence comes from Quercus suber, assembly GCF_002906115.3. Lineage (NCBI taxonomy): Eukaryota > Viridiplantae > Streptophyta > Magnoliopsida > Fagales > Fagaceae > Quercus > Quercus suber. The sequence goes on along the minus strand of NW_027069938.1, from coordinate 437,468 downwards.
TTAGAGTGATATCTTGGATTTTTTTTTTTTTAGTTATTGTAAAGATATTTTGGTCATCTTAGAGGTTTTCAAGACAACTTGATGATTTTTGACATCTCATTGATATTTTAATCAAACACATCTCAGCCTTTTTGGTGCCTTTATGGTGTTAAATTTTCTCAATGAAAAAGGAGGTGACCCAAAGCAAACGTTATTTGTTAGGAAACATTTGCTCCTTTAAATGATTCCAAACAAGCTATATATTTAGACCACACAATGCTGTGGCTGTGAACTCTAAGGAAGAAAACAATTTAGGCCTTAGTGTGTTTTCTTGAAGAGCTTGAAATTGAAACCTAAAATAAAATAAAGGAACCATCAAATGTGGCAAAATACAGTCACATGTGATATTGGTACTACACAATGTGAGGATGATACCATCAAATGTGAGAAAAAAAAAAAATAAAGGAACCACCGAATATGACAAAAGTATAGTAACATGTGATGTTGGTACTGCGCAATGTGAGGATGGTACCATCAAATGTGAGAAAAAAAATAAAGGAACCACCGAATGTGACAAAAGTATAGTCACATTTGAGTTGGTATTGCAAAATGTGAGGATGGTACCATCAAATGTGAGGAAAAATAAGGGAACTACCGAATGTGACAAAAGTACAATCACATGTGATGTTAGTACTACACAATATGAGGATAGTACCATTAAATGTGAGAAAAAAATAAAGGAATTATCAAATATGACAAAAGTACAGTCATATGTGATGTTAGTATTGCACAATGTGAGGATAGTACTATCAAATGTGAGAAAAAAATAAGGGAACCACCGAATGTGACAAAAGTACAATCACATGTGATATTGGTACTGCGCAATGTAAGGATAATACCATAAAATGTGAAAAAAATAAGGGAACTACTGAATGTGACAAAAGTACAATCACATGTGGTACTATTGCGCAATGTGTGGATGGTACCATCAAATGTGAGAAAAAAATAAAGGAACCACCAAATGTGGAAAAATACAGTCACGTGAGGATGATACCATTAAATGTGAGAAAAAAAAATAAAGGAACCACCGAATATGACAAAAGTACAGTCACATGTGATGTTGGTACTGCGCAATGTGAGGACGGTACCAGCAAATGTGAAAAAAAAAAAATAAAGAAACCACCGAAATATGACAAAAGTACAGTCACATCTAAGTTGGTATTGCGAAATGTGAGGAAAAATAAGGGAACTGCCAAATGTGACAAAAGTACAATCACATGTAATGTTAGTACTACACAATATAAGGATGGTACCATCAAATGTGAGAAAAAAATAAAGGAACCATCGAACGTGACAAAAGTACAGTCATATGTGATGTTGGTACTGCACAATGTGAGGATAGTACTATCAAATGTGAGAAAAAATAAGGGAACCATCAAATGTGACAAAAGTACAATCACATGTGATGTTGGTACTGCGCAATGTGAGGATAATACCATAAAATGTGAGAAAAAATAAGGGAACTACTAAATGTGACAAAAGTACAATCACATGTGGTGTTGATATTGAACTCTCCTTATCTACAACAATTTTCTCGTCAACAACTTGGTAATTTTACAAATAAAGATCATAGTTGCAGCCAATTAGCTCAAATAGTTGCTCAGAAGCTATAGAAACTTATAATGCACTGAGATTTGGTTTGAAGGAAGCTCTCCATTATCAAATTTAGCTCCTGTAAATTGATAAAGCAAAGGAAAAAAGATTAAAAAATTTCCAAGTAATGTGAATACGGACAGAGTTAACTAATAATGCAAACCTAAAAGAAAAAAACAATTGGTTGGATTTGTTGCTCATACAAAAACTTGATGATTGTTTCGGCATGGAAAGTTTTTTTGGACCTATAATTAGGCCAGGTACTAATGAATAACCAACATTAGTAATTTTGTATTCTCTTGAGAACTTTGCAAACACTATGTCAAAAGAGAAACAAAGCAAGTGACTTTAGGATATAAATTAAAATAATCATAATGGGACTAAATCCTTTATACCATACCTCCATTTGTGGATTGAGGAAGGGTGCTTGCCCATGGTAATACAGCAAATGCTGATATGACAAGGAATGAACTAGGTTTGATGGTTGGGAACTTGACCTCTGCACATTAAATAAGAAAGAAAAATTAATGTGGCCACTACATGAACAACTAACTATATAGGTAGGAGGAAGAGTATTTAGGGAATGTTGACATGAATTTTTCCTACTTCTTCATTTTTTTTTTTTTTTTTTTTTTTTTTTTTGACGAGGCTCAGCTACATAACTTGTTTATATTGAATGTTGACATGGTTGGTGTGCATTAGGAGAATTCACCTCATTATCTTTTCCTCATATACTTCCATCTCCTCTCTACTACGTTTTCATTGAGTGGAAATATCTCTTCCATCTCATTTTTGTCTCTGTTTATTTTTTAAAATACAAACTATAAGAATCTATAGCTAATAAAAAAAAAAAAAAAATCATGCATGTTATGTCACTATAGCAATCTTGGAAACTAATGTCACTTCAACCCAATAATAACAGGAACAACTAAGAATCCTAATTGGCAAATATTAATCTGTACATAAAAATATCTGGCTTAATCAACTAAAACAAGATAATATTTTTAAATGCATGGCAATGTGCTTTGTAAATCTACAATGTCTTGCCAATAGAGTAGTCACTGTACCATCTTAATGTTTCATAAATTTTAAATGCCAAGGAGTGGCTATTACATTTTACTTATCAAAAGAGAAAGATTTCTAAATCCAAGGTATATTACACAAAGATGTCTCATTAAAGATATAACCAAAATGGTTCCAGAAATTATCTTTTGCTATATATATAACAATGTCAATGCCAAGTGTTAGAGCATTAGCATTGGAAAATGCTAATGCTACTCTATTTTACCATTCCAAAACCTCACTTTATCATTATAACATCCAATTTTACAATACCTCTACACCCCAAACTTCTATTTCACTCTTTTACTCATTAAAATATTATTTTTTATCCTTTCTTTATTATTTATTTTCAACCGTTTTTTCCTGGGTTTTTCAACAGTCTCTCACACACACACGCACACAGCCACACACAGAGCAAACCCATTCAAACCCACACAGAGAGCCAAACACAGAGCAAACCCACACACACAGCCACTCACACACAGCATCCCATCACCACACACACACCGATCAAAAAATCATCCCATCACCACACACACACCGATCAAAAAAATCATCACCGGAGCAAACCCATTCAAAAAAAATCATCCCCAAAGCCACCGGAGGAAACCCATTCAAAAAAAATCATCACCGGAGCCACCAAAGCAAACCCATTCAAAAAAAATATCCCCAAAGCCACCGGAGCCACCATCGAAGCTCGCCGTCAACCGATCCCAGCCCACCGATCCAAACCCAGCTCGCCGATCCACGCTGATCCAACCTCCAACCTCAAAAATCCAAAACCCAGCACCGGTGCAATGAGAGAGAGGTCGTGCGATGAGAGATGAGAGAGAGGCCGCGTGAGATGGGTGAGAAATTTCGGCGAAGCTTCAGAGATGAGAGAGTAGATGGAGAAACAGAGAAGGAAGAGAGAGAAGAGAACAGAAAAAAGGAGAGGGATGAGAGAGAAATTTCGGGTATAAAAGGAGTAAAATATTAATTTTTTTTTTGCAATATTGTGAACAGTGCAATTCTATGTTTAGAATTGCACTATAGCACTATTGCAAAAAAATTTGCAATAGTGCTGTTTGCAATCCTCTGATGCAGCTGGTTTTGAGACCAAAAATGCTAAATATTCCTTAGATTTGGCTTTAGCATTTGCCAATGCTAATGCTCTTATGCATTGCCTACTCTCCTTTATTGATTTGAGAATTTGAATTACGATGGCAGCAAAAAAAATAAAAGAAGAAGAAATTCATGCTTGTCTTGTCAAAAAAGAAAAAAGAAAAAAAAAAGAGTATAATGAAACAAGTCTAGTATTTTATAATGGCAAAATCAACTGCATTAATCATAGAATCATAACAACAATACATATTATACAATAAAACAACAAGAAGCAATCCAGATAGTAGTATCATCAACACACACGATTTGAACCGTTTATTGGGAACATTGTATATAAAGTTTGTAAAAAGGTGAGCAGCAATAAGATGACAGCAGCAATTGTAGAAACAATTCTCCAAGGAGTACTAAAATAATCATGTTTCAAAGTTGCCTGCCACCTATTCCAAGGTTTCTTATAGAACGCATTCAACTCTTTGCAGAAAACATAATAATCGGAGTTCATGCCGACATACACGATATTTGTGCAAAGATTCTTCACCAAATCTTTAGCTTCATCGTCGTTGCCTATCAAATTAGCCATGACCCCCTTTCGAACAAGTAACTTCACTTCGTTGTCAGTGGTAATAAGGAAACCCAATAGGATAACATAGTCGGTAATGTATGGTTTATCTGAATAGTGACATTGCTCCAAAGCCAAAAGGTTTCGATAAAGAGTCTCGCTTTTATTGTCTACTGTTAGAAGTGGCATTTCCAACACCCCCTTTTTGAAGTTTATGTCCAATAAGCAACTGCTTGAACCCTTCCTAAACTTCAATCCTGCATCATGCAATTGGGTTGCAGAGTACACATGTTTAATTGGCACATGATTGTCTATTTTTGGTAACTTTTTGGATGGAGGTAGCCAAAAGGTTCTAAACAAATCAAGGAAGTGTTTCATTTTTAAATGGGGACTATCAGTTATGTTTTGAGTGTTGTAAAATTGAAAGTAATCGAAGGTCATGACTATAATTAAGGACTTATAGTATTTTTCATGAGAGGCAAATGCTAGGTCAAATAGTTTCTCCAAAATAAAGAATGGAAGTTGATTTTCAAGTAAAATCAAGTCAAACCTTATAGGATTCATCAACCATGTTTCTATATGTGCACCATTGTCTTCACTCGTCCATTCATCGAAATGGTATCTCCAGAACAACTCAAGAATAAAGATGGCATCCACGAGAATAATTTCTACAAAAGGACCACTCTTGAGTTGGATGGTCTCAGCATAACAATATCAAATGTTTTCTTCATGCTCCTTTATGGTACTGACTAAATTCTCCAAGCTTATTGGAAGTTTTTCAATACGCTGAATAAAATACTTGAGGTATCTCAATTTGCGTTGTTCCATCACTTCCATGGTTTTCAATTCATCTTTGCCACGGACATGGTGAAGAGGCCCTATTGAAATAACCTGAGGAGTGTAGTGTTCGTCCTTCAATTTGAGAAGATAATCTGGAACCCTATAGATGCAACACTCATGTGATAAGGAAGACCCCAAATTTTCTATCCTTTTTTGGATTTCATTTACCACATCTATACATTGATGTTGGATTTCAATTGTTGAACTTTCTCCCTTTTGAATTTCAGTCTTTGATGACTTAATTTTTTCCATCTATCAACTTCACTTTCTGATTTTCCTGATGACAAAACAATATTCACTAGCATTACAAATATGGAATAGATATTTCTAATGATGTAGGAGCTTCAGGGGCCTTAGCCATCCTTTGAATTTCATGCTACGAAGTAAGAACCTATTCCTGAATAAATATCTACAATGAAAGAAATCTTTGAAAGAGTTTAACCTAAAACAAGAATTGGGGAAAATAGATAGAGGGAGAGAGAAAAAACTGAATCTTCTATTCCAATCTATATTATTCTAATGAATGTTCCCGTACAAGGCTAACAATTTCATAACAGATTAGTGACTGTAATTGTCTTAGATAACACGTGTGAGTGCTGACTAGATTAGTAATGGCACTAACAGCACGTGTGGATGATTACACTCTAACAATCTTATCAATTCTCCTCACCGTTAAACTACAAAAATTTCCTTATTGTTTGCTGTAATATGTTCACTTTTTTTTTTTTTTTTTTGGTAGGGAGGTGGAGGGAGGCAGATAAACTACAAAAATTTCCTTGAAGTTTATTAACTTGCTTATATATATATATATATATGGTCCGTTTGAATAGCACTTATTATTGCTGAAAGTTGATAAAAACTGATTGTTGCTGAAAACACTGTAGCAAAATAATTTTTAAATGTGTGAATAGTGTTGTGGGACCCACCTTTTAATATTAAATATTGCATGAATAGTGCGTAAACAGTGCGTAAACTGTTCACGCACAATAAATTTTGTCCCTCCAAAGTCAACAAAGTGCGGCCAAAAAAAAAAAAAAAAGGTAAGACGCAACTTTACTTTGAGTAGCAAAACTTGCTATCCAAACGCAAGCATAAAATAAACCTACATCATCATCAAACCAATATTTCAATTAATCTCTAATTTACCAAAAGTACCAAAGCAATTTTCTTTACCCATATCTTTTTGACTTTTTTTTCTCTAACTCAAGTAAATTACCATGTTATGATAAACCATTGATGATGATGACAATAATAACAACAATAACAACTACATAATTTGAGTCTCAAAGTTTTGGAGTCGACTATAAACCCTTAACAGATTGAATAATAATAACAATAACAATAATAACTCAGATAATAATCTATTTATACATGAAAGTATGAATGCTATTAGCCCTTAAGATTAGGTATGTGGTTGTTAGTAGCATTTAGTTTAGGTTAAGAAGAGCCAACACTCAATATCATAAAGAATATTTTCGTATAAATTTTCATTTTTTACCCTTTCTTTTTCCAAAAAAAAAAAAAAAAAATACGGTGAGAATATTCTTGACTGGATAAACTAGATGGCTGGCAATGCTCACAAATGCCTACAACTTGTGCTAGATCAAACTGACTCATACTTAGCCATGAAATGCCGCCATTGCCCTGCCTTACGGGAATTTGAGAGTTTGTGATCCAAGCCTACTCGATCAATCTTCTCAATTCATCATTTAAGCATAAATGTAATAACTTTTTTTTTAGTCTTTGAATTCTTTTCTGGAGATACTCATGCTTCATTCTCAATCCAACTTATAACATGTGCTGCTTAAGTATAAACATTATCTTTTTTTTTTTTTTACTTAATTACAACAAGTAGTGGGAGTAGAGAGATTTCAAACACAACTTCCCCTTAAGAAGAGAATTAAATAATGTTATTAAGGTAAACGTTATCAACTATAGATGAGCTAGGCACATGAATTTTAAAATCATTAAACCACACTACCACGCACCCTTCATGCAGTGGTCACTCCACAAGTATAAGTGTTTATGGGATGTGGGAGGCAAGGGTCAGGGTTCAAATCTCCAAGAGGGAGCTTCACACACATATACACTTAAATTAGACTAAAATAGAAATTTTATTTTGGATAAAAAAAATCATTACACCACTGCATACCTTTGGTGCGATGGTCACTCCACAAGTATAAGTCTTGTGGGGTTATCAACTATAGATGAGCTAGGCACATGCATTTTAAAATCATTACACCACACTACCACGCACCCTTGATGCGGTGGTCACTCCACAAGTATAAATGCTTATGGGGTGTGGGGGGCAAGGGCAGGGGTTCAAGTCTCCAAGAGGGAGTTTCACACACATATACACTTAAATTAGACTAGAATAGATATTTTATCTTGTATAAAAAAAAAAAAAAATCATTACACCACTGTACACCTTTGGTGCGATGGTCACTCCACAAGTATAAGTCTTGTGGGATGTGAGGGATAAGGATTGGGGTTCAAGTCTCTAGAAGGAAACTTTCACACACATATACACTTAGATTAAGCTAGAATAGAATTTCTATCTTGTAATAAAAAAAAATTAAAAAAATTCATTACAAACAAACAAATATATCTAGAGAGAGAGAGAGGGAGAGAGAGAGGGAGAATAGCACCTTCTACAACAGTAACTTTGTTATGCCGACTTGAAAGATGAAAGCACAACACAAGAGACCTTTCGCCACTTTGGTAAATAACCTACAAATTTGTTTTGTCTCCAAACTATTCCATAAATGAATTATATAAGCAAGAAATTTGCTCCTTTAATTTTTTATCTACCCTCTTCCTTGCTTTTTCTTTTTCTTTTTCTTTCTCTTTAGTCTTCAAAGATTCTAGTCATTCTTGCCTTTTTCTTTTCCTTGTCTACAAATATATATTCCAGTTGTAAGGTTGAATCATCCTTGCAGATCCTAATTAACATGCACAAGTACATCCTAACATGCACAAGTTCACTACACAAATTAGGTTTCCAACATTTAGGGAGCGCTCCTTCATTTGAGTACAACCACACGTCTATAATGGGTTCGAATTGAAAATTTTTCCTTTATGGTTTTATAACTTTATATACTTGAGATAAAATATATTGAAAGTTTGAGAGCCAAACAGGAACAGGATTCATCCGGAGGCCATCAAATTAATTTTTTGTAATCTTATAACTAAATAATCAAGTAACATGCAATGCCCCTTTAAACCTCTTGTGATGTGCAATCACCTTATTGTCATTCTAGTTTTGCTAGGAACTTGAAATTTTAAGCATAAAATTTTCAAATCTTGGGAAATTTATTATAAATAAAATAAAATAAACCTTACACTTGCAATAAAATGCTATGCCGTTGAAATCTAAGAAATAATAAAGAGAAAAAAAAAAGTAAAAAAAAAATTAAAAAAAATTGATAAGTTCGCTTCATTGGTGTAGGTGAGATAATTGAACCTCAAATATCTCATTTGGTTTTGTAAGGTTGAATTTAATCAATCATCTTGTTGGTTTTATTCTGTGCCAAATTTGCTTGTATTTTAGCATTTAGTAACCCTGTATTTAGGTGGGAAGCTTGTAAGGGTAGTGAGTGAGAGAGTGTGAAGAAATGCTCAAGATTGTACAAAGAAATAGGAACTCGCGACTGGATCTTGTGGGTAGCTCACGACTTGCAAGTCGCCAGAAGTTGCACATGTGCCAAGCATGCCAGAAGCTGAAGAGTTGCACCAGCTATTGCACTACAGGACAAAAGTCCTAGGCTGGCCAGGCAACTCGCGGCTTGAACTCGCAACTCAACCCAGTCGCGAGGTCAAGTCGCCAGAACACTCTGTTTGAGAAAAACTGACATTTCACATTCCATTTTCACCCTAGTATAAATACCCCTCATTCCCACGAAATGTAAAGAGTTTTGAGAGAGAATTGAGAAAGAAACTCTAGAAAAAACAAGATTATCTCATCCACAATCTTCACCTAAGAAACTCTTCAAATTCCTCTACTCTCTTCCTCTCCATTGATACATCCTTAAGAGGTTCTTAACCAAATCATTTTCTCACCATACCCACATCTGTGAGAAGGTCTTTTGGTGCTAAGGGAAGCAATTTGGAAGAGACCAATGGTTATTGGTTGATGCTACGAGTTTTAGCGGAATCCGGTAAGCTAGAGAAGAAAAAAGGTTCAGTGCAACCTTGTTAGAGCAAGAAGCTTGGAGGGCTTAGATACCTGGATATATTAGACTTGGAGGGTCTATTACTGTTCATGTATCCCAACTACATTTTCTAGTGGATTATTTACCGTTTTGAGGGCAGTGAAGAGGTTTTACGCCGAGAGCTTCGGTTTTCTCTTCGATAACACATCGCATGTTGTCCTTGTGTTTGCATCTCTCTTCTCTTTATCTTTACCTTTTATTTTCTGTTATGGATGTGATTATAATTGGCTAAGATTGTTAATCAATTATGTGTTTGGTTTATGTTCATATTCTGCACATCAATTGTTTGATAATTGGCTTGAATTGATAATTTGTAATTAGGGGTCCAAACGTTCATACTGTTTTTCAACGCTATTCGAACTTTCAGGTTTCAAGAGATTAATTTTACCAATTAAGCCAACTAGAGTAGTATTCTCAAAAGTCAAAGTTTAAAACTTAAGATTTTGTGTCAAAATACAATCATACATTTTATGCCTATATAGCTAGATGAATTAGCAAACCATAATTATATATATAGTTATTAATTTATTATCAATTTGAGCTTTATCAAAAGCTGTTAAGTTTACGTTAAATTTGCATGTTTGCAAAACAGAGGTGTATAAGTTATAAATAACCACAAGAGCAAGAGAAAGAGAGAAGAAGGTATCGAACCTACCTAGTCCAAAAAGATCAAGCTTGTTTTCACTGCTACATTAATTACATAAATGAAAAATTGCCATACAGACCTTTGAGCACTTTGTTTAAAAATTGCCTGTTTGGATGTTTAAAAAAGGAGGGGGCGTAGAGTAGAGGGAAAGAGAGTAATCCAATTAGCTTGTTTGAAAGTTTTTTAAGGAATGAGGGAGAGGGGTTTGAGGGGGTTTGGAGGAGTTTCAACTCCCTCTAACACATCATTTTTAATTCTCCCAAATTGGGAAGATTTGGAGGGAGAGTAGAGTAGATAAATTATTGTCCAAATAAATTCCCTAATTTATCATTTCTAAATTAATCATAGACCAATGTTGCAAGTCTATTTTCAAATATGGGTAAATTTGTCTATTTTAATCATTTCCTCTCCTCTCCATTCTAATTTTTAAAACATCCAAACAAAGGGAAGGGCTAATTACTCCATTCCCCTTTACTAATTTTTAAAACATCCAAACAAGGTGATGGGGAACCATTCCCCTTTACTCTCCTCCCCACTACTCTCCTCCCCTCTACTCCCCCCTACTCTCCTCCCTCTCTAAACTTCCAAACAGGCCATTAGTGTATAAGTTATAAATAACCGCAAGTGCAAGAGAAAGAAGAAGGTATCGAACCTAGCTAATCCAAAATGATCAAGCTTGTTTTCACTGCTACATTAATTACATAAATGAAAAATTGCCACACAGACCTTTTAGCACCTTTAGTGTGAATGAAATGAAACTCTGCTGTACGATTCGACCCCAAACAAATTAATAGATGGATTGTTTACAAAGAAAAGAGCCTCTTTCTTTATCTGATCTTCAAAGTTGAAAGACTTGTGCAAGAGGTTGGAGATCATGGCACCCACCGTAAGCCCCACCAAGATTTGCTTGTTCGTATCATTCCAAACAAACTTTTCAATGAAGAGTACTGGTGTGTTTCATGCCTGCAATGCAAATCACGTAAAAGTAAAATAAACAGCAAAATATATATATATATATATATATATATATATAACAACATAAAGTGTAAAAAGGTTAGGAGTACTCGTCCTAAAAAGGACTCCCCCTCATCTGGAAAACATATAAAGGATGCCTATCTTTCAAGATAAAGCTAAAGAGTTTCAAGCAGAATGAAAAGCAGTAAGCTAGACGTAGTTCTACCTTAACGATGCCTCGACTAATCAAGGAAAAATAAATCTATAACCCTTTAGAAATTTTAGACATTCTCAGAAAACCAGTCTAAAAAAATACATATTTTTAAGAGTCTTTTAGGATTTTTACCGTTTTCTTTGAAAAAAAAAAAACAGTTACAAAAATATACTTAAATTTCTTACAGCATTGTAAAAGACCAAATTACCCAAACAAAATAACTAAATTAAAGTTTGAAAATAATCAATAACGGACAAAAAATATTTAATTACATGCTCCTCCCTCTTAACATCTAAATATCCAGCTATATAACAGAAAAATCGAATAACATATGACTGTATCACAAGCAGCATATATTGATTCCACGTCTTAACAAAACTTACCAAGAGAGACAAAAAGAGAGCATTAATTGAATTTGTCACATAATTAATTCAGCAACGCAGCAAAACAAATTTATTGACTACAATGATCTGGCAAAAACATACTACCAAAAAAAAATATATATATATATATATCAAAAACATTTACAATAATCATTGTATTATTATAATAATACAATGATCTGGCAAATTAAATAGAAAAATTCATTAAAAAAATATTTTAGCATTATTTTTATTAAATTTTCATTTTAATCCTTAACAATTAAATTAAATTAAATAAATCCTTTGACTTTTTTATCTTTTACTTCCTTTTGAAATCGGTGTGACATACATGATACAACCTCTATTAAAAACAAAAACAAGAGATAGGCATTGCCTAGTCTCCTTTATTTGGAAAACCAAGTTTTTTAATCCCCATCCATCGTTATAAGATGAACCTACAATGCTGAAAAGTGGGTGTCTCTGTGTGGGTGGGTTGACGATTGACACAGGTGGCCTGGGTAAGAATTAGTGGTCATTTTTGTTCTTTGAGTGTTGCGTTTGTGATTTTATAGGGGAAGAAAGCCTTATTTTGTGATATTTTGAAGTGAAATATTGGGTTTAAATAGTGCATTTTAAGTGTTTAACAATCCTACTTAACAAACTTTAATAAAAGGATTTTATTGACTTCTTTTTTTTTCTTTTTTCTTTTTTGAGAAACGATTTTATTGACTTCTTCTAACAAAATAAGGGACTATATTGCCTAAAGTGAAACCTTAGGAATTAATTTAGTAACTGAAGAACAAATGAGTAGAATAAATTGAATTTTAGCCTAAATTTAAAGTAAAAAGGGCTATTAAAAAACGTAGGGGAAGTCCAATAAAGACTATTATTTTATCCTCGTGAAACTTCAAAACTCACATTTTCAAATTTGACACTATTCAAACTCCACACTTTCATTATTGTACTGAACACTTGAAAATTATGCAACACTTGAGAACATTTATAGGTGGGGCTTTGTTTGACACAATAATGAAATTATAAAATATGGGACTTAAAATGAGACATTTAAAAGTATGAAATTTAATCTGACACTAGGATTAAACTATAAGTATTTTTTTTTTTTGGGTAAAATGTAAACTATACCCTTAAAATTTAGGGTATTCAGATTTCATACTTCAAAGTTTCAGAATTTAGATTTCATACCCTAACATTATATTTGTTTTGATTACTATCTCTTCGTCAGTTTTTTTTTTTTTTTTTGCTGATGTGTCTGTTAAATGACACATCAGCATGCCACATGTGACAGTTGCTCCAATGAAGTAATGCCACATGGATTTAACAATTACACATAATTAAATAACTTTTAAAAATTAAAAATTAAAATAAATACTATAGAATATACAAAATTACAAATTAAAATAATATAATATAAATAATTTCAATAATTCTGGGCATTCCAAAATTTTCCAAGAAAATTCAAATTTGCTTTGGAAACAAAGATTCAAAAAAAAATCAGATGAAAAATTAATACCATTGTATGCAATATACATCGCTGTGTAAGATTGTTCAGGGTGTATCATTCCAGTTAGCAGTGTTATGAATTGAAAACCAATTAGAATTAGAGAACCAAACTCGTGTTTACTAAAGTAAGTTTGAAACTGCAGCTAGCCTTGATGTAAATGTCGTGTTTTTGTTCTAATGAAATCTCCATGGCACAAATTCGTTCCCACATCACTTGAAATAGCCAAAACTCATGCTAAAGTGAAATCCAAAACACCCAAATCCCAACTGTCACCACTTGCTCCTATTTGTGAATTTAACAACCTCTACATCATGGAGGGGCTGAGTCTGATGAACGAGAGCATGAAGGTCGAACCGAGTTATGTAGAGGGAGAGCGAGTTAGGCACGTTCAGAGCCACAGTTGGTGATGGGTAAATGGCTGGTGTTTGGTGCATTTTTTTTAGCTTTGAAAATGTATGATTTGAAGGTTTTTTTTTTTTTTTTTTTTTTTCGTTGAGAGACAGTTTTCATTTTCTGGGGGCAAGACTCAATTTGTTCACTTCATAAAATGTTGAAAAGATAAATAATTTAATTTAATTAATTTAATTTTTTTTGGATTTATTTTATTTTTTTGAAAATTTAATTAATGATATGAAATAATTAATAACATGTGTCGTGATTTAATAAGTGACAAGCTGATGTTTCACTTAAACATATCAACAAAGAGCATGACTTAGGTACAGTACTTAAGTGTTATTCCTTAGGTTTCCATTTTAAAATTCAGCTATGTGGATTTTTTCTCATGAGATGAAAGTATATTTTTAATTAAGTAGCTACACGGCTGAATCTGAAAAGGAGAACCTAAGAAATAACACTTAAAGTACTGTACCTAAGTTTTGTCCATCAACAAAACCTTGACAGTGGGGTTAATAATAAAAAAGACATATACAATTAGTGTGTGAAATTCAAATTCTAAAACGCTAAGGTATTCCAAATACCTCCAAACGTTAAGGGTATATTTACATTTGGAATCATAAGTGGAGTTTTTTTTACACAATAATGAAAATATCAAATATGGGATTTAAAATAAGACAGTTTAAAATTATGAAATTTATTCTGATACAAGGGTGAAGTTAACTAGGGTTAGTAGGGTTAGTTAAAATTATGAAAATATCAAATATGGGATTTAATTTTTTAATATATAGGTGGTGTAGTTAACTAGGGTTAGTTGAGTTAAGTTTACTTAAGTAATCCTCAAAAAAAAAAAAAAAGTTTACTTAAGTAATCATGTGCAATGCACATGACATTTTCTCCACATGTCAGTTTATTAGAGTAGTTTATAACCTTAAGTTATAACTGATTTTGTAGCTCAACTTCATCCAAAATATATGTATAGATATAAAATAAAACAAGTCTAGTAATTTATAATGGCAAGTTCAGTTTTTAATCGTAATAACAAGTTAATTAACAATACAATGAAACAATTTCTCAAAAAAAAAAACACACACACACACAAACAGTACAATATATTAATACTCATAGGGCTTGAATCTATTGTTTTACACTTTTACTGTATATATAGTTTGTAGTAAAGTAAGCACCAAGAAGATGAGAGCAACAACTGTAGAAGCAATACTCCAAGGACTACTAAAATAATCACGTCTCAAAGTTGCCTGCCACCTATTCCAAGGTTTCTTATAGAACGCCTTCAAATCTTTGCAGACACGATAAAAATTGGAGTTCATGTCAACATATATCACATTTTCGACAAGACTGTTCACCAAATTTCTAGCTTCATCGCTGTTGCCTAGCAAATTAAGCATGACCCCCTTTCGAACAAGTAAATTCACATCTTTGTTAGTGTTAATAAGGAAACCAAATAGGATAAAATAATCGGTAATGTATGCTTTATCTGAATAATGACATTGCTCCAAAGCCAAAAGGTTTCGGATAATAGTTTCGCTTGAATTGTCTAATGTTAAAGGTGGCATTCTCAAGGCTCCCTTTGTGAATTTTATATCTAATAAGCAACTGCTTGGATCTTTCTTAAACGCCAATCCCGCCTCATGCAATTGGGTTGCAGAATGCAAATGTTTAACTACGTCATTGCCTCTTTTTGGTATCTTTTCGGATGGAGGTAGCCAAAGGTTCTAAGCAAATCGAGAAAGTGTTTCATTTTCAGATGGGGACTATAAGTTATGTGTTGAGTGTTGTAATAATCAAAGTAGTAAAATGCCATGACTTGAATTAAGGACTTGGAGTAGCTTGGGTGAGAGGCAAAGGCATGGTCAAATAGTTTCTCCAAAATAAAGAATGGGAGTTGATTTTCAAGTAAAATCAAGTCAACCTTATAGCACTCGTCAACCATGTTTCTATACGTGCACCATTGTCTTCACTCGTCCAATCATTGAAGAAGTCTCTCCAAAAAAAAAAAAAAAAAAAAAAACCAAAATACCCCTGAAAAACAAAAAAAGACCTAAATACCCCCCCAAACCTAAAAATGACGAAAATACCCTTGAAACCTAAAAAATGGCCAAAATAACCCAGACACCTAAAAATTGATCAAAATAACTTTGAAACCTAAAAATGACCAAAATAACCTCAAAGCCTAAAAATTGACGAAAATAATCCCGAAACCTAAAAATGACCAAAATACCTCCCTAAACCAAAAAAAAATGACTAGAATACCCTTGAAACCTAAAAAATGACCAAAATGCCCTCAAACCTATAAAGTGACAAAAATACCCCTAAACCTTTGAAGTCACCCAAATAAACCCAAAACCTTAAAAATGGAAACAAATAGCCTAAAAACCTCTAAAATTACGAAAAATTCCCTAAAACCCCTAAAACGACCAAAATAGTACCCCTCAAAATGTCTAAAATGACCTACATACCACTAATGCTATAAGATGAACAAAATACACCCAAAACCTCTAAAATTACCAAAATAGGGGTTTAGGGGGTATTTTGGTCATTTGTAATGTTTAGGGAGTATTTTGGTCATTTCTTTGTTTTAGGGGGGATTTTGGTAATTTTTTAGGTTTAGGGTGTATTTTTATCGACTTATAGGTTTAAGGGGCATTTTTGTCATTTTATAGGTTTCAAGGATATTTTGGTCATTTTAAGGTTTAGGGGTTATTTTAGTCATATGTAGGTTTCAGTGGTACTTTGGTCATTTTTTTAGGTTTCATGGGGGTATTTTAGTTAATTTTTAGGTTTTCAAGGTATTTCAATCATTTTTAGGTTTCTAGGTTATTTTGGTTAATTTTCAGGCTTCGGGGTTATTTTGGCCATTTTTAAGGATTCGGGGGTATTTTTGTAATTTTTTAGATTTTGGGGTTATTTTGGTTAATTTTTAGGTTTTGGAGGTATTTTGGACTTTTTTTGGGGGGTTTTGAGGGTATTTTGGTCATTTTTAGGTTTTGGATGTATTTTGGTCAGTTTTTGGGTTTCATGGGTATTTTGGTCATTTTTTTATGTTTTAGGGGTAATTTTTAGATTTCGGGGTTATTTTGGTTAATTTTTAGGCTTCAATGTTATTTTGGCCATTTTTTTGGTTTCGAAAGTATTTTGGTCATTTTGTAGGTTTCGTGGTTATTTTGGTAATTTCGGTAATTTCGAGGTTTTGGGGTATTTTGATCATTTTTTAAGATTTTAGAGTACTTTGGTCATTTACACTTTAGGGGCATTTTGATAATTGGGTGGGTTGGGATTACCCATAATAATTGGGTTGGGTTTGGGTTAGAAGTAATTAGTTAAATGGGTTTTATATTTTTTTTTAGCTATTACATTATATTTTACTAATTTTTAGTGAGGAATTATATTTTATTAATTTGAAGTATTAAATTAAAATATATTAAATTAGTTTGAAGTATTAAATTAAATTTTGTTAAATTGAATTATTAAAAAATATAATTTATTTTATTAATTTGAAGTATTATATTAAATCTTGTTAATTATTAAATTATACTAAATTAATTTGTAGTATTAAAATATATTTACATAATTGGAAGTATTAATTATATTGTTATTCATTAGTAAATTATATTTTATTGACAATTGTAGTATTAAATTTAATTTTAGTGATTTGAAGTATATAAATTATAATATTTGTTAATTTGTAGGATTAAATTATTTTTTTTAATTTGAAGTATTAAATATTATTTTATTAAAAAAAAAGTAAAGAGTTATTACGGTGGGCTTGATTTTCGCCATAACAAGTTCTATTTGTTGGGTTTTGTGGAGCTTAGTTGTGTTTGATCCGATTGACGACCTGACCCAACCCAAAATAATGTTGCATGATTTTTAATGGGAGATTTTCTGAAACTTAGTCCATAGAGTGAAGGCTTAGGCTGATAGGCATGATTTTTGGCCCATTTTGTACCCCATTGTGTATCTTGTACGCAGGAGATAAAAAAACGCAATTTTTGGGTGAATTCCCAATAATATTACCGTCATAATAAGCCTAAGCCTACTCTTTCTTTATTGCAGCAACTTTAAATTTGCTATAATAGATCAAAATGTTGTCACAATAAAAATCTACTAAATTCCCTCTAAAACACTTCGGTTCCCACCAAAATTTTGATACTATACTCTCACATAAATCAAAACATCGGAATTCCCAAACACTTTCTACCCTCACTCTTGTCTCTGTTCCCTCGCCGCTCGAACTGCAGAGCCACCGGCAAAATTTGCCAAATAATATATTTTTCCAAAAAAATTAGGCACGTGGCATGCATTCAAAGTTATTTAGTAAGTTAGACTGTTTTTGAAAATCGAGTTTGGCAAAATCGACTTTGGGCTGGAAAATGAACGTTATAGTGGCGTTTTTTTAGTGCCTATAGCAGCGTTTATAAAAAACGCCACTATAGGGTACCTATAGTGGCGTTTTTACAAACGCCACTAAGAAAAACGTCACTATAGCGTTTATTTTCCAGCCCAAAGTCGATTTTGCCAAAATACGTGGCATGCATTCAAAGTTATTTAGTAAGTTAGACTGTTTTTGAAAATCGAGTTTGGCAAAATCGACTTTGGGCTGGAAAATGAACGTTATAGTGGCGTTTTTTTAGTGCCTATAGCAGCGTTTATAAAAAACGCCACTATAGGGTACCTATAGTGGCGTTTTTACAAACGCCACTAAGAAAAACGTCACTATAGCGTTTATTTTCCAGCCCAAAGTCGATTTTGCCAAAATCGATTTTCAAAAACAGTCTAACTAACTAATTAACTTTGAACTCATGCCACGCACCTAATTTTTTTGCAAAAATATACCATTTGGCAAATTTTGCCCAGAGCCACCACTTTCCCTCCGATCTAGAAAGGGACAACCTCCCTCACTCTCCCTCACACTCCACCGGCCTTGCCTTCTGCCACCGACACCACCACCTACAACAACATAGCCACTACGGCCATCCTCAATCTCCTTCCCTTTCTCTAAGATCTTTCAACACCGATCAACTCTCTTTTTCTTCCATCTTCTTCTTCTTCACACAATTTTCCACGTAAGTAGCTCAGTTTTCCTAAACCTTCGATTTTTTAATTGTGGGTTTTGTTCTGTGTAGGCCTTTGTTTGTTTCTTAGGAAAGTTTTATTCAGTTTTAGTTTTATTTTTCATCACAGGCTTTTTTTGTGTCTTCTGCTATTGTCGATGTTTAGATCCTTTCAGTTGCTGCCGTTTCTGAAAAACCAAAGGCAAGGTATTTAACGCAAGGTCTCTTATTAGAGAGAGATTCTCTGTTTTTTTATACCTAAATTGTTCATAGCTAAACCTGCGAGTTTCATATGATTTGTTTTTTTAGCTGCATTCTATTCTATTTGTTGTGGTGGTTTCATCATCAAAGAATTGGTTGGAGGATTTCAAATATGCACATGAGCAGTTATGTTTTCTATATTGTGAATCAGTAACTTTCAGTATTTCATTTCGACTCCTTGAGAATATTAGTGAAGTGGTAAGAAATATCTGGTTATTGTTTTATCTTTAGATAAATTTTCCGACTAGACAATTAGACTGGAAAAAGTATCCTGTTGGCAGCTGTGCCAATGTTTGTGTTGGAGTGGTTTGGCATGGTTGGGCTGTTGTCAATGAAAAGAAATTGTAGTACTTACAAAATTTTAAAAGCAAGGTGGAGTTTTGATCCAAGATAATATGAATACATAATTTCTCTTTTTAAAAAGTTTGTTTAATTTCAAGCAGAATAACAATTAACAAGTAAAACAAAATTAAAATTTTTTTTTCCAAGCCTGGTAATCATGACTTCCTATAAACTTGTTATCAATATTTATATGTATTTGATTTGTTTCTTTGGGTGTCCATTAAGCATTTTTCCTTTTAAAAGTTTCTCTTACTTTTTTTTGCTGGGTAAGGTTTTATATCAAAGCTGGTCTTTTAGTATGGCTAAAAACATGTACTTAATACAATGCGTTATGGTATAACCGGGGTAGAACCACCTTTATTGTAGGGAAGTTCCCCAAAAAATGTTTATATTCAAGGACAGTCTTTGGCCAAGTATATATGTGATGCATTCCATGGCTTTATCTATTTTTTGTGACCCCACTAAATCCTACGTAGTCTTATCCGTAACTTGGTGTCCCAATGCTAAAATCCTGGCTGGATAGAATTGTTTTATTTCATCAAAGCTATAAGTAGGGACAGAGCCATTCTTCGGCTTTGGGGGACAGTGCCCCCCCCCCCCCCACAACACCCCAAAAAAAAAAAAATGGAAAAAAAAAATTGTTAGGGTCCGTTTGTTTCGGGTGAAAACGTTTTCAGGAAATGATTTTACGGAAAATTGTGTGTTTGGTTGTCACTGAAAATTGGTCAAACTGAAATAATTTCCGGTTGACCGAAAATAATGCAAAAAACGGGTGAAAACGTTTTCCGGTTTCATTTTCACTTCAAATGAAATTTTTCGGAAAACAACTGAGAGAACGAAGAGAGAGAGACAGAGAGAACGACGAACCCAACACACCACGACGAGCCAAGAGCACGGCGAACCCAGACCCAGACCCACGAGCACGGCGAACCCAGACCCAGACCCACGAGCACGACGAACCCAGACCCAGAAGCACGAGCTCGAGCACGACGAACCCATCGCCTTCACCCAGACCCAGACCCACGAGCACGGCTTCACCCAGACCCACGAGCACGACGAACCCATCACCTTCACCCAGACCCAGACCCACGAGCGCGACGAACCCATCGCCTTCACCCAGACCCAGACCCACGAGCACGACGACCCACGAGCACGACGAACCCATCGCCTTCACCCAGACCCATCGCCTCCTCGAGCTCGCCGATCCACGAACCAGACCCATCGCCTCCACGCTCTCTCTTCCTCGATCTCTCAATTGTTTTTTTTTTTTTTTTTAATTTGATTGTTGTTGTTTTTTTTTTTTGGATGAACTGATTGTTGTCGCCGGAATTTATTGTTGTTGTTGTTGTTGTGTTGTGTTTTTATCGCCGGAATCCCATCGCCTCCACGCTCTCTCTTCCTCAATCTCTCAATTTGTTTTTTTAAATTTGATTGTTGTTGTTTTTTTTTGGATGAACTGATTCTGTCGCCGGAATTTATTGCTGTTGTTGTTGTCGTGGTCGTCGTGGTTGTGTTGTGTTTTTATTGCCGGAATTTGTTGTTGAATTGGTTGTGATGTTGAAATTTTTTGTAATAAAATTTGTTTGGATGCTAAGAAAATGTGAAAATTTTCCGGAAAATAGCATTTTTACAATACATCCAAACACATGAAAATATTTTCCACAACAATTTTCATAATTCAACCAAACACTTACAAATATTTTCCTTTTCCGGAAAATAGCATTTCCGGAAAATACATATTTTCCGGAAAACGTTTTACACGAAACAAACACAGCCTAGTGTATAAGCCCAAGAAAATAAGCCCCATAACAAAATCAACAATAAGGAAGTTACAAAATTTAGCCTAATCTACCAATTTTACCAAAAAAAAAAAAAAAGCCCAGCCCTTAAAAATTTTTGAAAAAAAACTATTCTGTGAATTTAAATTTTTGATCCTTCCATCAAATTCCCAAAAAGAAGAAAAAAAAATCCTAAATGAGAGAGACGCTGAACTGCAGCATAACTTGGCAGAAAATTAAGCACACTTCTAGCACAACACATATGACAAAGCTGCACTTCAGCCTCTAAATTTGGTATTTCTATCTCTCTCTCATTTGAGCAGGAGATCTCTATCCTTTCACTTTCTCAATTCCCTAAGACTATCTGAAATAGAGAAGAGAGGAGCAGAGAGCTTAATGCCTCTATCTTTCTCTCTTTATCTATTTCAATAATGACTCATGTTGTTCAGTGAGTCAGTACATTGAGAGATATTTTCTCTCAATAAAAAAAATAAAAAAATAAAAAAAAACTAGTGGATCCAATGGGTCCAAAATTACAGTTTGGATAAAAAAAAAATTCACCTACGTTCCTACAACTATTTAAGTATAGCAATAAATACATGATCCTAGATAAAGCCAAGAGCCTTGTAGCCCAACTGCTTGGCATTAATGTTTTTATTTGAGACAACCAGTGTTCAAATTCCCCCCACCTCCAACTATTGATGTATCAATCAAAATTATATCTAGTGACTAGTTCTTTGGTTTTTTCTAAACACCTATGCCACCTCTTAGTAAGCTTTGAAATTTTAATCTGGTAGCTACAGGCAGCTATCTAGGAAGATATTATATTAAACTAGATAGCTCAACAACACCTTAAATTATCCTGGTTGAGTTATTCAGTATCCCCTTTTTTTTTTTTTTTTTGCATTATAATCATGGTACTTAAAATGATATGATTTGTGGTGGTGGTTCTTAGTCTAACTTGAATTAGTTCAAGTTACTGAAGAGGTAACATGTTTATTCTCATTTCTCTCTTTATTGATTCAGGCCAGGGTAACAAATCCAGTGGAAATACTGTAAAGGGGCCTACAAGGTATGGTATGGGAATTTTTGTTTAGCAAAAAAAGAAGGAAGGTATGGGTATTGTTGAAATTTACAGAGATCCCTTCTCAATTCTATCTTCTCTTCAATTTTGAAGATAATGACAATTTGTTTATGTACTTTCACTCTTTCAGCCATAATTTGAATCTTGCTAATTGCTATCGTCTTAACCATTGGCCAATAATAGAGAGCATGGTCAATATGATGTTCATCACCACTAAACATGGACGAACTAAGATTATCTAAGAAAATCTGTCCTCGGCTATATCCGAGGAGCTTTGTAGTAACTATTGAATGAGCAACGTTCCATCCTCCTTTTGACTTGTTTTTCCCTATTATATAGACCTCCTCCCACAATCTCTTTCTTCCACTTGTTGATCATCCATGCCCCCCTCTGACTGCCCGTCCCATCAGCCGCCTTACCAAACCTCCTGTGAGTTGCAGCAACCAAGACAGCATTGCTCAAGGTTCATTTCTCCATTAATGTGACCAGAACGTCAGTTGTACGCATTTAATGTGGAGGTGACAGTTCCTCCCTGAAATTCTCCTCTACCATGCTTCCTTGGATGGCCCATCATACTTGTCTGTTTCCTGGGGTGCTTAGGGAGGCTACCTTTGATGGCCCGTTACTTCCTCCTCCCATGGTCTTGGTTGGCCAAGGACAGGATTGTCCTCGGTAAAGTTCTTGGGCAATTTGGACTTTCTAACTTTGTCTTCGGACGTTTCTTCCTCCCCGGCATGGGCCTTGGGTTAAATATGAAGTGGGCTAGGATCATCGGATTCTTGGGCCCCACAATTGACTACAATGATCGGGCAAAAACGTACTACCAAAAAAATATATATCAAAAACATTTACAATAATCATTGTATTATTATAATAATACAATGATCTGGCAAATTAAATAGAAAAAATTCATTAAAAAAAATATTTTAGCATTATTTTTATTAAATTTTCATTTTAATCCTTAACAATTAAATTAAATTAAATAAATCCTTTGATTTTTTTTTTTCTTTTACTTCCTTTTGAAATCGGTGTGATATACATGATACAACCTCTATTAAAAGCCATTGAGTATCCATTAATTGTACCAAATAATTAACTTATGTGACATAAATAGCAATGTCAATACCAAGAGATAATTCCTCTCAAAAAAAAAAAAAAAAAAAAAGAGATAAGCATTGCTTAGTCTCCTTTATTTGGGAAACCAAGGTTTTTTAATCCCCATCCATCGTTATAAGATGAACCTACAATACTGAAAAGTGGGTGTCTTTGTGTGGGTGGGTTGACGGTTGACGCAAGTGGCCTGGGTAAGAATTAGTGGTCATTTTTGTTCTTTGAGTGTTGCGTTTGTGATTTTATAGGGGAAGAAAGCCTTATTTTGTGATATTTTGAAGTGAAATATCGGGCTTAAATAGTGCGTTTTAAGTGTTTAACAATCCTACTTAACAAACTTTAATAAAAGGATTTTATTGACTTCTTTTTTTCTTTTTTTTTTGAGAAACGATTTTATTGACTTCTTCCAAAATAAGGGACTATATTGCCTAAAGTGAAACCTAAAGAATTAATTTAGTAACTGAAGAACAAATGAGTAGAATAAATTGAATTTTAGCCTAAATTTAAAGTAAAAAGGGCTATTAAAAAAACGTAGGGGAAGTCCAATAAAGACTATTATTTTATCCTCGTGAAACTTCAAAACCCACATTTTCAAATTTGACACTATTCAAACTCCACACTTTCATTATTGTGCTGAACACTTGAAAATTATGCAACACTTGAGAACATTTATAGGTGGGGCTTTTTTTTTTTTTAAAGAGAAAGTATAGGTGGGGCTCTGTTTGACACAATAATGAAATTATAAAATATGGGACTTAAAATGAGACATTTAAAAGTATGAAATTTAACCTGACTCTGGGAGTAAACTATAAGTATTTTTTTTTTTGGGGTAAAATGTAAACTATATCCTTAAAATTTAGGGTATTTAGATTTCATACTTCAAAGTTTCAGAATTTAGATTTCATACCCTAACATTATATTTTGTTTTGATTACTATCTCTTCGTCAGTTTTTTTTGCTAATGTGTCTGTTAAATGATATATCAGCATGACACATGTGACAGTTGCTCCAATGAAGTCATGCCACGTGGATTTAACAATTACACATAATTAAATAACTTTTAAAAATTAAAAATTAAAATAAATACTATAGAATATACAAAATTACAAATTAAAATAATAAAATATAAAATAATTTCAATAATTCTGGGCATTCCAAAATTTTCCAAGAAAATCAAAATTTGCTTTGGAAACAAAGATTCAAAAAAAAAAAAAAAACACATGTGACAGTTGCTCCAATGAAGTCATGCCACGTGGATTTAACAATTACACATAATTAAATAACTTTTAAAAATTAAAAATTAAAATAAATACTATAGAATATACAAAATTACAAATTAAAATAATAAAATATAAAATAATTTCAATAATTCTGGGCATTCCAAAATTTTCCAAGAAAATCAAAATTTGCTTTGGAAACAAAGATTCAAAAAAAAAAAAAAAAAAAATCAGATGAAAAATTAATACCATTGTATGCAGTATACATCGCTGTGTAAGATTGTTCAGGGGTGTATCGTTCCAGTTAGCAGTGCTATGAATTGAAAACCAATTAGAATTAGAGAACCAAACTCATGTTTACTAAAGTAAGTTTGAAGCTACAGCTAGCCTTGATGTAAATGTCGTGTTTTTGTTCTAATGAAATCTCCATGGCACAAATTTGTTCCCACATCACTTGAAATGACCAAAACTCATGCTGAAGTGAAATCCAGAACACCCAAATCCCAACTATCACCACTTGCTCCTATTTGCGAATTTAACAACCTCTACATCATGGAGGGGCTGAGTCTGATGAAAGAGAGCATGAAGGTCGAACCGAGTTATGTAGAGGGAGAGCGAGTGAGTTAGGCACGTTCAAAGCCACAGTTGGTGATGGGCAAATGGCTGGTGTTTGGTACATTTTTTTTAGCTTTGAAAATGTATGATTTGAAGGTTTTTTTTCTTTTTTTCGTTGAGAGACAATTTTCATTTTCTGGGGGCAAGACTCAATTTGTTCACTTCATAAAATGTTGAAAAGATAAATAATTTAATTTAATTATTTTTTTTTTGGATTTTTCTTTTTGAAAATTTAATTAATGATATGGAATAATTAATAACATGTGTCATGATTTAATAAGTGACAAGCTGATGTTTCACTTAAACATATCAACAAAGAGCAAGACTTAGGTACAGTACTTAAGTGTTGTTCCTTAGGTTTCCTTTTTAAAATTCAGCTATATGGATTTTTTCTCATGAGATGAAAATGTATTTTTTAATTAAGTAGCTACATGACTGAATCTTAAAAGGAAAACTTAAGAAATAACACCTAAAATACTATACCTAAGTTTTGTTTATTAACAAAAACTTGACAGTGGGGTTAATAATCAAAAAGACATATACCGTTAGTGTGTGAAATTCAAATTCTAAAACGTTAAGGTATTCTAAATACCTCAAAACTTTAAGGGTATATTTTACGTTTGGAATCATAAGTGGAGTTTTTTTTACACAATAATGAAAATATCAAATATGGGATTTAAAATAAGACAATTTGAAATTATGGAATTTAGTCTGATACAAGGGTGAAGTTAACTAGGGTTAGTTAAAATTATGAAAATATCAAATATGGGATTTAACTTTTTAATATATGGGTGGCGTAGTTAACTAGGGTTAGTTGAGTTAAGTTTACTTAAATAATCATGTGCAATGCACATGACATTTTTTCCACATGTCAGTTTATTAGAGTAGTTTATAACCTTAAGTTATAACTAATTTTGTAGCTCAACTTCGTCCAAAATATATATATAGATATAAAATAAAACAAGTCTACTAATTTATAATGGCAAGTTCAGTTTTTAATCGTAATAACAAGTTAATTAACAATACAGTGAACAATTTCTCAAAAAAAAAAAAAAACACACACACACACACACACACACACACAAACAGTACAATATATTAATACTCATAGGGCTTGAATCTATTGTTTTACACTTTTACTGTATATATAGTTTGTAGTAAAGTAAGCACCAAGAAGATGAGAGCAACAACTGTAGAAGCAATACTCCAAGGACTACTAAAATAATCACGTCTCAAAGTTGCCTGCCACCTATTCCAAGGTTTCTTATAGAACGCCTTCAAATCTTTGCAGACACGATAAAAATTGGAGTTCATGTCAACATATATCACATTTTCGACAAGACTGTTCACCAAATTTCTAGCTTCATCAAAAAAAAAAAAAAAACACACACACACACACACACACACACACAAACAGTACAATATATTAATACTCATAGGGCTTGAATCTATTGTTTTACACTTTTACTGTATATATAGTTTGTAGTAAAGTAAGCACCAAGAAGATGAGAGCAACAACTGTAGAAGCAATACTCCAAGGACTACTAAAATAATCACGTCTCAAAGTTGCCTGCCACCTATTCCAAGGTTTCTTATAGAACGCCTTCAAATCTTTGCAGACACGATAAAAATTGGAGTTCATGTCAACATATATCACATTTTCGACAAGACTGTTCACCAAATTTCTAGCTTCATCGCTGTTGCCTAGCAAATTAAGCATGACCCCCTTTCGAACAAGTAAATTCACATCTTTGTTAGTGTTAATAAGGAAACCAAATAGGATAAAATAATCGGTAATGTATGCTTTATCTGAATAATGACATTGCTCCAAAGCCAAAAGGTTTCGGATAATAGTTTCGCTTGAATTGTCTAATGTTAAAGGTGGCATTCTCAAGGCTCCCTTTGTGAATTTTATATCTAATAAGCAACTGCTTGGATCTTTCTTAAACGCCAATCCCGCCTCATGCAATTGGGTTGCAGAATGCAAATGTTTAACTACGTCATTGCCTCTTTTTGGTATCTTTTCGGATGGAGGTAGCCAAAAGGTTCTAAGCAAATCGAGAAAGTGTTTCATTTTCAGATGGGGACTATAAGTTATGTGTTGAGTGTTGTAATAATCAAAGTAGTAAAATGCCATGACTTGAATTAAGGACTTGGAGTAGCTTGGGTGAGAGGCAAAGGCATGGTCAAATAGTTTCTCCAAAATAAAGAATGGGAGTTGATTTTCAAGTAAAATCAAGTCAAACCTTATAGCACTCGTCAACCATGTTTCTATACGTGCACCATTGTCTTCACTCGTCCAATCATTGAAGAAGTCTCTCCAGAACAACTCAAGAATGAAGATGGCATCCATTGTAATAATCTTTACTAAATGATCACTGTCAAGGTGGATGGTCTCAGCATAACAACATCGAATGCTTTCTTCATTCTCCTTTATAATCCTCACTAAATCCTCCAAGGTTATATCAAAATTCTCAACACGTTCAATGAAATACTTGAGATATCTCAATTTGCGTTGTTCCATGGTATGCAATTTGTCATTGGCATCATGGTGAAAGGGCCCTATTGAAATAACCTGAGGAGTGTAGTGTTCTTCCTTCAATTTGCGAAGATAATCAGGAACCCTATAGATGCAACTCTCAAGTGATACAGGGGACTCCAAATGTTTTAACATTTCTTGAATTTCATTTACCACATGTGTACATTGATGTTGAATTTCAATTGATGAACTTGCTCCCCTTCGAATTTCTGTCTTTGCTGACTTCATTTTTTCCATCTATAAACTTCACTCTGATTTTCCTGATGACAAAACAATATTCACTAGGATTATAAATATTAAATAGATAGTTCCCATTATTCACTAGCTTTAGGGAGCTTAGTTGCCCTTTGAATTTCATGCTAGGAAGTAAGAACCTCTTCTTGAATAAAAATTTAAAATAAAAGTAATCTTAACAATGCTCCTCAGCGTTAAACATGATTACCACATATCATGGTCTACTCAGCAAGCATTTCTTATTGTATAATGTAACATGTACAGCTTGTGCGTGTTTGTGTTTTTTTATAGATAAAACTACAAAAATCTCCTTGAAGTTTATTGGAGCTTACATTTCGAATCTTTTAGTATCAAAATCCACTAGTTTCCTCCTCCTTTAACATATTTAATATATTGATCTTGCATTTGCATTAGTTCGTACAAAAATTCCTACCTATTTTAGCATTAAAAAAAAAAATTTATTTTACATACTCACTTTTCAAAACACGACATAATAGATTATCTATTTTATATTATATTTTATTAAAATATCAATTTTCTTAATCTTTTTTAATTGTTTTTCTTTCTTCGCACATAATAACCATTATTCACTCTCTTCCTTCATTATTGAGATACATAAAAAAACTAAACAACTAAATACATGAATATTGTAAGTATAAATTTACCATCGTAAACTTGTAAATTTACACAATTATATATATACTGATGTAGGACATTTTTAGGCAAAATTATGTAAATTCTACACATTTTTCTATTATACACGGACTAATATAAATGCTCACTAACCTCCTTTAGCTAAACATTCACATCAACTCATGTAAAACATTTCGTCTATTTTAACATAAGAATCTATTTTTTCTATTTTACATACTCGCTTTTCATAACACCCCATATTAGATTATCTCTTTTACACTACATTACATTAAAATATCAATTTTTCATAATTTTTTTTAATTATTTTTCTTTCTTCACCTACAATAACCATCATCCACTCTCTTCTTTCACCTTTGGGATATATAAAGAAAATATAAAAAACTATATGCAAAATGAATAGTTCAATATAAATTAATTTACACAATTACTATGGCAACTTTGCAAATATACACATTTTTAGCTCGACTTTCTAGGTGATTTTGATGGTTAAATGTGTAAAATTAATACCTCTTTTTATTTTGCATTGATTGATGCAAATGCTCTATTTGTTAAAATACAGGTAAATTACATCACCATCTAACCAATAATTCAAAATAAACTCTAATTTACCCTACGTACAGAAATAGGTTTTTGTCTTCCCCTAACTTTTTTTCCTAACTCAAGTAACTCAAGTAAATTACAATTATGAAAAACCATTGATGATGTTGATAATAACATCAACAAAAACTCATAATAATCTATCTATGCATGAAAGTATGAATTAGCCCCTTATATTAGTTATGGAGTTGCTAGCTAGCGGCATTTATTATCTTAGCCAAGACTTAGGAGTTAGGACCATTGGAGGGCAAAAAAGAGTTGTTAAGATCAATTTCCAAGATAATTCCCAAAAGATAGCATCTAACTATCTCCCCCCACCACCCCCCCACCCCCCTCAAAAAAATACAAAATGATCACTGTCAAGGTGGATGGTCTCAGCATAACAACATCGAATGCTTTCTTCATTCTCCTTTATAATCCTCACTAAACCCTCCAAGGTTATATCAAAATTCTCAACACGTTCAATGAAATACTTGAGATATCTCAATTTGCGTTGTTCCATGGTATGCAATTTGTCATTGGCATCATGATGAAAGGGCCCTATTGAAATAACCTGAGGAGTGTAGTGTTCTTCCTTCAATTTGCGAAGATAATCAGGAACCCTATAGATGCAACTCTCAAGTGATACAGGGGACTCCAAATGTTTTAACATTTCTTGAATTTCATTTACCACATGTGTACATTGATGTTGAATTTCAATTGATGAACTTGCTCCCCTTCGAATTTCTGTCTTTGCTGACTTCATTTTTTCCATCTATAAACTTCACTCTGATTTTCCTGATGACAAAACAATATTCACTAGGATTATAAATATTAAATAGATAGTTCCCATTATTCACTAGCTTTAGGGAGCTTAGTTGCCCTTTGAATTTCATGCTAGGAAGTAAGAACCTCTACTTGAATAAAAATTTAAAATAAAAGTAATCTTAACAATGCTCCTCAGCGTTAAACATGATTACCACATATCGTGGTCTACTCAGCAAGCATTTCTTATTGTATAATGTAACATGTACAGTTTGTGTGTGTTTGTGTTTTTTTATAGATAAAACTACAAAAATCTCCTTGAAGTTTATTGGAGCTTACATTTCGAAATCCACTAGTTTCCTCCTCCTTTAATATATTTAATATATTGATCTTGCATTTGCATCGGGTCATACAAAAACTCCTGCCTATTTTAGCATAAAAAACAATTTTTATTTTTTTATTTTATATACTCACTTTTCAAAATACAACACAACAGATTATCTATTTTATATTATATTTTATTAAAATATCAGTTTCCTTGATTTTTTTTTTTTAATTGTTTCTCTTTCTTCGCACATAATAATCATCATCCACCCTATTCCTCTATTAGTGAGATACATTAAAAAAAAATAAAAAATAAAAAATAAAAACTAAATACAAAATGAATAGTGTCAGTGTAAATTTACTGTCGCAAACTTGTAAATTTATACAATTATACACGGACTCATATGGGACATTTGTAGGCAAAATTATGTAAATTCTACACATTTTTCTATTATACACCTACTAATATAAATGCTCACTAACCTCCTTTAGCTAAACATTTACATCAGCTCATGTAAAACATTTCATCTATTTTAGCATAAGAATTTATTTTTTCTATTTTACATACTCACTTTTCATAACACCTCATATTTAATTATCTATTTTACACTACGTTACATTAAAATATCAATTTTTCTTGATTTTTTTAATTGTTTCTTTTTCTTCACATACAATAACCATCATCTACTCTCTTCTTTCACCTTTGGGATACATAATAAAAGAATAAAAAACTATATGCAAAATGAATAATTCAGTATAAATTTACACAATTACTATGGCAACTTTGCAAATTTACACATTTTTAGCCTGATTATCTGGGTGATTTTGATGGTTAAATGTGTAAAATTGATACATTTTTCTATTTTGCATTGACTGATGCAAATGCTCTATTTGTTAAAAAACAGGTAACCTACATCACCATCTAACCAATAATTCAAAATAAACTCTAATTTACCCTAGGTACAGAAATAGGTTCTTGTCTTCCCCTAACTTTTTTTTTCCCCTAACTCAAACTTTTTTTTTCCTAACTCAAGTAACTCAAGTAAATTACCAATTTATGTAAAATCATTGATGATGTTGATAATAACATCAACAAAAATTCATAATAATCTATCTATGCATGAAAGTATGAATTAGCCCCTTGAATTAGTTATGGAGTTGCTAGCGGCATTTAGTTTAAAAAGAACCAAAACTAAATATCGTTGTCATTTTATTATCTTAGCCAAGACTTAGGAGTAGGGACCATTGGAGGGCAAAAAAGAGTTGTTAAGATCAATTTCCAAGTTAATTCCCAAAACATAGCATCTATAACTATCTCCCCCCCAAAAAAAAAAAAAAAATTTCCATGTGATACAACATAATTGGCTGTAAGGAAAAATAAAAAAAGGGTTCAAATAACCAATGGTAGCTGTTTTGTTTTTTAATGAAATTAACTACACGCCACTTTTTTGACTAAAAAACTACATGCTAGGTGAGTCCTAGTTTATCTTATATATTTAATTAGGTTATGCATTAAACACTAGCCTAATAAAACCAAACCAACCTGACCTCTCGAGTTGGTTTTCATGAATTAGGTAGGGTTGAAATTTTATTTTGAGTCTTGGGTTGAGTTGGATTCAGGTTGATCATTTTTTTACCCATCTAACCATCTCTACCCATCACATATATGAGTTTATTTTATTATCTTGTTTTCATTTATTTTGGTTGTTTAAGAATTATTTTTTATGAATTTAATTAAATTATTTAATGTAATTCTTTATTTTTGATGAATTTGAACATTTGCAATATAAATTAGGTATATTATGTGAATTATAATGATTAATTATTAAAAAAAATTAAATAATTAATGAAAGTCTAATTTTTTTATAAGGTGTGAAACATGTAATCACAATCCACCAGTTCAACCCACTCAACCTAACCCATGTGGGTTAGTTAAGTTGATCTTTACACATGTGATAGGTTAGGTTTGGAATTTCTTAACCTAAAAAGCTTGAGTAGGGTCCAAAAAATCCTCCAACCCCACCCACTAATTGACCCATGTAACATTCTTATACTTAACCAAAATTTATTATCTATAATAATATATACAAAACTGAAGATGTTTAAATTTTGGTTAATCTTTTAATATTGTACCAGATAAATTTTAGAGACCTCACTATAAATGTAAAGTTATAAATATATATGTATATATATATATATATATATATATTATATATATATATATATATATATAATTGAAAGAGAAAGTGAAAAATAGGAGAAGTGTGATTATTTTGATATGGATGAAACTGTTATTTTCTGAAAATAAAAGAACTAAAATATAGCATAGCATAGCATAGACAATATCTTTTTTGGCTTACATCAAGTGAGTGTTGAAATTAGAGAGATTTGGACTCGAAGTTCTCCTTATCAATAGAACTAGAAAATGTTAGTGATGCTCAAGATTCTTGGTTATGAAAAGTTATCACAACTTAATTAATTTGAACTCTAACAAAAACTGGCGAAACACATATTAAATCATTACAGATAATAGAGAATGGAATAACTCTTCAGACAGAGAGAGAGTATAGTACCTTCTAAAACAATATAACTTTGTTATGCCACTGAAAATGAAAGGAAGGCACCAAACACCTTTACTCTGGCCACTTTGGTAGAAGAAATCTAAATTTGATGTGTCTTAATCCAAACTATCCCATAAATGAATTATATATAAAAGCAACAAATTTGCTCCCTCTTTTTACACGTAGGTCCCATTCTCTCTCTTTATCTCTTCTATTTCTTGCTTTTTCTTTTTCTTTTGTCTTCAAATGATATTAGTATTTAATTCTTGCCTTTTTCTTTTCTTTGTCTACAACGATTCTAGTCGTGAGTTTCAATGATCCTTGCAGACTCTAACACAAATACCCTACACAAATTAGCTAGATTGCCAACTCTTTGGGGATCTCCTTCATTTTCGCGTAGAAATACACGTCTATAATAAGGGGATCAAATTGAATAAGTTCTTTTATATAGGTTTATACAAAATATGAAAGTTTGAGAAGCCAAATAAGATTCATCCAGAGCAATTCTTAGGTGCTTCCAAAACACGGAGAATGGTGCTCCCTCCTCTCACATTCATGGTGGGGTCCACTCGTTAAATTCATAATGAGGTCCACCATGAATGTGAGAGAAATGAACACCATTTCACTATACTTTGAGACTACCTAAGAATTTTCCTTCATCTAGATGCAACCGCACGCGCGCGCGCGCGCACACACACACACACACATATATATACTTTACTCCACTCCCCCTTCCTCTACCTCAATCCAAACAAACATGAATCACGGAGGAGTATCGAACCTGTAAAGTTCAAATTAACTCTGAAAATGTTTTTGCAAGAAAGAGGTGTATAAATTATTAGCAACCAAGAAAAAGAGATCTAGAAGGTATTGCACCGAGACCAAAAGGATGAAGATTCTCGTTTTTCACGTGTACAAAAATGAAAACTGCCCGACAGACCTTAAAGCTTTAGCTTCCTTTAGTAAATGAAATGAAAATATGCTTTAGAGTACAACCCAAACAATAGATGAATTGGTTATAAAGAAAAGAACATCTTTCTTAATCTCTTCGAAGTTCAGAGACCTGTGTGAGTTGGAGCATCCAGTACTGCAAGCCCCACCAAGATAATAAGAGCCAAAAGTAAAATAAAGGCGAAACTACACTATTGGTCCACGAAGTTTACCCTATGAGCGCAATTGGTCCTTCAAGTTTAAAGTGAGCACAATTAGTCCCTTAAGTTTTAAAACTGAGTTGTATTAGTCCTTTTACTAACTGCTGTTAACAGTGTTACTTACATGACTAACGGAACAATGACTTAACATTTTTTTAAATGATGTGGCATGTTTTTAATTAAAAATTAAAAAAAAAAAAGTTTCCATGAACAATGAAATTGAAAAATCATGTTGACTGGATTAAAAACAAATCTAATATTTGTTTAACAAAGGCACGGCAGAGATAGTAGTAACACAGATTTAAAATCATACGAACTGTTAAATAATTTTTTTTTTTAAAAGCATTTAGGGTGTTCTAGATAGTAGAAACACAGATTTAAAATCTTTTAGCATCACCAACAACAATAAAAATAATTTTAAAAAAGAGTTGCCGCAAAATAATTTTTTGACATCAATCAAATAGTTGTCGCATACCCAAGGGTGTCCAAGAGACTGACTAACTTGACCCACCCAAGGGATCCAATCGGATTCAAACCAGACTCGATCAAATTCGATGGCTGTGGAGGTCGATGACAAGTCTCTGCCTTCAAAACCCAACTCTAGCGGGTTGATCAATGATGACCCAAGTACAATCTAGCTAGATCTACCAGATTCAATGAGATCTAATCTAAACTAGAGCTCACCAGATCTTCTCCATTATTCGTCTCTTTCTACCAAGATCTCACCCGATTGTGCCATTTTCTGTTGTTATCTCACTGGGTCTTTAGAGTTTTTGGATTCTCCTATTTCTCCCGAATCTGATCGCCACCTAGTGATTATCCAATCTGTTCAGTCTGATCTCCTTAATGGTTAGCGATAGGTATGGTTCTTCTCAGCCTGATCTGATTGCGATGGAAACTCCATTTGAGTTCTTGTGGCTGTCAATCTTTCGCTTCCCCTTCTCTCTCTCTGTCATGCCTTTGTTAAACAAATATCAGATTTATTTTTAATCCAGTCAATATGATTTTTCAATTTCATATAACGTGGGAATTTTTTTTTTCTTTTTAATTTTTAACTAAAAACATGCTACATCATTTAAAAAAATGCCAAGTTATTATTCCGTTAACCACATAAGTAACACTGTTAACAGTAGTGACTAAAAGGACCAATACAACTTAGTCTTAAAACTTAAGACACTAATTGTACTCACTTCAAACTTGAAGGACCAATTGCGCTCATAGGATAAACTTCGTGAACCAATAATATAGTTTCGCCTAAAATAAAATAGAAAAATTTTGGAGTGGTTTACACCCTTTGAATTCGCTTTGGGGTACTACTACACTCACCCTGGAAAGTTTTATTCACACATACTAAAGAATGCCTTATCAGTTATCTCTCAATATGGAATTGAAGAGCCTGTAATAGTTGCTACTCAGAAGAATCAGACCTCATTTCCGTCAATCACCAAAAAGTTGCTACTCACTCAAACCCGTTCAACTCTCTCTGTGGAAGTTTCTCACAGACAGCAACATCGATCTTGTCATTGGATCTGTTTCTCTACGAGATAAGCCGCCGTCAACACAGCCCAGTCACGACTACTATCTCTGGTCCGCAACCACAGGTATGTCGTATGCTACCAGTGCCACACTGTTTGTGGGTTTGAGAATCACCATGGCTACCTCTTCATCGCATCGTTCGTGGGTTTAAGATCATCACCGCGCAGCAAAAGCAAACCTTCAACGGCAACGAGATGGACCTACCTAGCTTCGTTCTACAGATGCGGCTACAGAAATACATGTGTTGCCTCAATTGCAATATTTGCAACAAGCACAATCCAAGTGCACGTGAAGATGGAGTTTATTAAGGACACGCGGCCCATCAAACAAAACACTTGGATTGGGCGGGCCGCCCATGTCTAAATGAGCAAACCACTTCACCAAGGACTTGGGCTTTAGGCTTTACCAAGTCATTCTCCAAGTGGGGGCCATCATTCCAAAGTTTTATTTTGTTTTAATTTTTTTTTTTTTAAATTGCTCTTTACTGTGTTACAAGGTGCCAAAATATATACATATTTTTTCAAAAAAAAATTGCCTAAAATATAGTTTGTTTTGTCAATGGTGTAATTCTATGCAAAGAATTGACACAAAATCCTATTTACTCAACAGTTTTGCTATGCCAACCAGATATAGTGTCATATTTGTGACACAAGATCATGTCATGTCAATCGAGCAGCATAGGTGCCACACTAAGTTATACATTCAAGACCTTTCAAATTCAAGCTTTTACCTTTAGTTTGAGAGGGTGTTAGATATATTATGGCCTAAATGACTCAAATCAATCGTAGGTCAATGTACTTGTAAAACAAGCATATTAACCTTAGGTTAGTCTATGATTAGCCTATGGATAGACATATATTCTCTAATATATAAATCCTACATTGGGTTTATTGTAACATAAGTGCTTAATATAATATAATATGTAGCCGTTAAGAGCTTTCTCATTGTGGACACAAGTCGTTAGGCTGAACCACAAAAAACTTTGTGTGTGTGCTTTCTCTATCATGCTTCCGCTTATCATTCAATCATCTCACAAAATCACACAACAACTTTCACAATAATGTTTTTCAAAAAGATAAGAGAAATGAGAGAGATTGTGAAGTAGATAGAAATAACTCTACTTCTACCACCACTCATACTCACTATGGCACAAACACACTTTTGAGCTGTTGTATCTACTTCAAACTAGAGCAATAAATATAGAATGTGCATTTGATAGAACTACTTGTTGGGAGTTGGAAGTTGGTTCCTTCTTGCTTCACCCTTTGGGATTTATAATGGATTAAGAAAGCTTTTATTATCCGTCTCTCTAAAAGGGTCATCTCTCTAAAAGGGTTTAGGGTTTTGCATGGTGGATTTTTTAGGATTAAAAATGGCAACCTTGAGTTTTTTTCTTGGTTGGGTAATAGGATTGATTATTTTACTAGTCTAGAAAAATACATATTTTAAAGAGCCCTTTAGGATTTTTTACCATCTTCTCTATCAAATAAAAATTTACAAAAATATACTTAAATTTCCTACATCATCATAAAAGATCAAATTACCCAAATAAAATAATTAAATTTAAGTTTGAATATAATCAATGACAGAAAAAATTATTTAATTATGAACCCCTTAGTCTTGATATCTAAATATCTAAATATTTTTGTTGAAAATACTGTAGATAAAAAGTAAGAGTTAAATAAAATAAGTATGTGACTCACACCACATGAGACCCAAAAATAGTAGGAAAAAAAAAAAAAAAAAAAAAGCAATAACCTAGCTTATAAGTGCATCCCAAATGGGCACTAAAGTGTATTAGGCATTCTTTAATGGATAATGTTTGGCTACAAACTTAGTTGTAGTTTAATGTTACAACTTAATTTTAAAAAATTACATTGTTAAATATTTTGAAAATTTAACCATTAATCGTTGGATTGCATGATTTTTATGCTTTAATCGTTGGATTGATAACGTAACTATTGATCTTTGATCCTTTGAAAATTTTGAAAGTACAGAGGATATAAGAAAAAAAAATGTAATCTAATAGTAAATTTGTCAATATTCACATTCAATAAAAAGATATTAAGTGAAATTATGGCCTTAAACTATAACAAAATTTGTAGTCAAACTTTGCCCTTTTTTTAATTTGTGTTTCCTTCTACACTATTCTACATCAAAGACTTATCCATAAACACGGATAAGATTTCCTTCAAATATTCTAATTCCTTATGAATTTAATTAAGGAGCCTCCATCTAACTAGAACAAAATTTTAGCCTTGGATTGACATCATAGTGTTCACATTTGGACGGTTCCACTATGACATCCCAACAAAGCTTTTGAGGGGTTCGAGCATATGGTTTTTTTTTTTTTTTGTTTGTTTGTTTGAGAGCTATGGATTAGATGTGTGCTTTTCATAGTGATGTCCTCCATTTTCTTTTCTCTGTTTTTTCTCCTTGAATGATTACTAATTTGTAATCTTTAGGAGATTGTCTAGTACACTTTATGTGTGCTAGATTGTCCCATTTTAGAGCACCCACACAGTAGATGTGGGATATGCGCCAAATGCTAAATATTTGGCACATATCCCACACCAAATCCAATTTGAGCCCATTTAGCAGATGTAGGATTTGGTATATTTTTTGCAACATTGAACAGTACTGTGACAAATTTGCCACGGTACGGAACGCGTGTGGCATATTATTTATTCTTTGTTTATTCCTCCTTCTCTCTCATATCTCTTTCATCTTCTCCTTCAGGAATTCCTCACCGCCTCCATCTCCACTCTCTCACATATCTCTTTGTTCTTCTCCTTCAGCCCGATCTACATATGTGCCTCCATCTCCACTCTCCCACACTCTTTCTTCTTCCCTTTCCTCTTTTGCTCTATTCTCTTCCCATTCATGAATATGAGCCACCACCGATTTCCTCTCTACCATCACTGATCTAATTTGTCCCTTCACCGGTTTTTTTTTCCCCCTTTTGCTCAATAAAAACCCAGTCTTGAATTCTTTACTATTTTCCTTGTTATTTGGGAAATTAATCTTTATGTTTTTGGACACAGAAGACAGAATTCAAAAGGGAAGCTAAAATTTAGAGAAATTGGGTGTTTGCTACAAATTAAATGGAAGTTAGGCTTTTTGTTTAATTATTGATCTTTGCATATGGAACTACGGCTTTATGTACAGTGAAGAAAGTAGTATTGTTCATTCATTTTTTTAGTTGTAATTGTTCTTACTTTTTGCTTTGGTTAGGGAAAGTGAATAATTTCAGGTAAATTAAATGGAAGTTAGGCTTTTCTTTACTTGTTAATCCTTTTTGCTTTTGTATATATTGGAAGGAGCCTCAGCTTTACACTCCAATTCAAACTCTGTGTCTTTTGAAGTAAGGGTAGTGTACAATGAAGAGAGCATTGATTTTAATGGCCTTAACCATTTGTTTGTCTTTTTTGTACTCTCTATCTGTTCAACTATGTATTAAGGGTCATGCAAATGTGAGTCTTGTCAATTCAAGGTCTAAACTGGCCAAAATATAACAGTTGAATTAAGAGGATTGTTTGAAAATGTTACCGTTAGAATTGATGATATTTGAAAATATGACTTTCGTAGGAACAAATATAAAGAAAGAATAAAATAAGAATTAAAAAGAATTAAGAAATAATATTTAAATGAAGTGGTAAAAATATAGAACATCTGATAAATGGGATATTTGTAAAATAATGTGGTAAAATAATAAAGTAGGTTTTTGGTATGGCAAAATGACATAATTTTTGCAGTGGCTGCTACGGATTAGTGAAATTTCTATAACTTTACCCCAAAAAAGACACTGCATATAACTTTACCATCTTCTCTGACAATAAAAAATTACAAAAATATACTTAAATTTCCTACAACATCATAAAAGACAAAGTTACCCAAATAAAATAACTAAATTTTAAGTCTGAAAATAATCAATAATGCACAAAAAAAAAATTAATTACATGCCCCTCCGTCTTGACGTCTAAATATCCAGCTTCTCAAGATAATTATGCAAGTTACTTACTACGTCAGAGGCTTATCCCTAAACACCGATATGATCCCCCGTTGGGGCAACCACAAGAAAAGTGAAAATAATACAAGATAAATTGAATAATAAAAATTATGAATAATATTTTTTTAGAAGAAATTACACAATACTATTTGGACACTCCCTCTCTTCACTTTATCCAAGTACACGTATCTGACCTAATATATCTACTCCAATACCTTTCAGCCCGTTAATCTGTGTACTTAAAAAATAATAAAGTCTCTCTCGTTTTTCAATATAAGATTACACATTTAATTAACTTTTTTATCTTCCATATTAACTCTAGCCCCCACATCTTTAAATTTAAGTTGTCAATTTTAGCTAAGGGCTTTGTAATTGAATTATCACTTCCTCATGCACAAAGTGATTGGGAGTACTCTAGGCAGGAAATGGTTTGAAATGCGAGATTAACAGCATATATATTTTAATTATCTCTCAAAAAAAAAGTTGTCAATTTTATTCATTTTAATTATTTAATATTAAAATGCTACAACACCTCCTTTAAATATTATAATTCCTTAAGAATTTAAGTAACCCCATATAAGTACAACAAGATTTAGCCTTACTATGTTTATGTCTTATGTAAAAAGAGAAATTCGATTGACATCATAGTGTTCGTATTTCATATTTGGATGGTAATTCCACTGACATCACAATAAAGCTTTTGAGGGATTGGAGAATATGGTTTAGCCTTACCATGTAAGCTTGAATCGTCCTTGCAGAACCTAATATGCACAAGTACATTACACAAATTAGGCTTCCAACATTTAGGGAGCGCTCCCTCATTTGAGTACAACCACACGTCTATAAGGGGATCGAATTGAAAAAAAAAATTCCTTTATGGATTTATAACTTTATATACCTAAGCTAAACTATATTGAAAGTTTGAGAGCCAAATAGGATTCATCCGGAGGCTATCAAATTAATTTTTTATAATATTATAACTAAATAATCACTTAACATGGGAGCTAGTATGAGTTATAAATAACCGCAAGAGCAAGAGAAAGAGAGAAGAAGGTATCTAACCTAGCTAGTCCAAAAAGATCAAGCTTGTTTTCACTGCTACATTAATTACATAAATGAAAAATTGCCACACAGACCTTTGAGCACCTTTAGTAAATGAAATGAAACTCTGCTTTACGATTCGGCCCCAAACAAATAGATGGATTGTTTACAAAGAAAAGAACCTGTTTCTTAATCTGATCTTCAAAGTTGAAAGACTTGTGCGAGAGGTTGGAGATCATAGCATCCACTATAAGCCCCACCAAGATTTGTTTGTTCATCACATCCTTCCAAACAAACTTTTCAATGAAGAGTACTAGTGTGTTTCATGCCTGGAATGCGAAACATGCAAAAGTAAAATAAAACAGCAAAATATATATATAACAACGTAAAGTGTAAAAAGGTTTGGAGTACTGCTACTACACTCATCCTAAAAAGGTCTTCCTCTCATCTAGAAAACAAATAAAGAATGCCTATCTTTCAAGATAAAGCTAAAGAGTTTCAAGCAGAACGAAAAGCAATAAGCTAAATAATTCTAACTTAACGAAGCCTTGACGAATCTTTAGAACCCATTAGAAATTTGAGACATTCTCAGAAAAATATTTTATTTCAATCTACTGAAAATAAGTCCAAAAAAATACATATTTTTAAGAGCCCTTTAGGATTTTTTACCATCTTCTCTGAAAATAAAAAATTACAAAAATATACTTAAATTTCCTACAACATCATAAAAGACCAAGTTACCCAAATAAAATAACTACATTTTAAGTTTGAAAATAATCAATAATGGACAAAAAAAAAAAAAAAACATTTAAATTTTTTTTTTTTTTTTTTTGAGATCTGTGGATTAGATGTGTGCTTTTCATAGTGATGTCCTCCATTTTCTTTTCTCTGTTTTTCCTCCTTGAATGATTACTAATTTGTAATCTTTAGGAGATTGTCTAGTACACTTTCTGTGTGCTAGATTGTCCCATTTTATTAGTGAAATTTCTATAACTTCACCCAAAAAAAAAAACACTGCATATAACTGAAAAATCAGAAAATATATGACTGTACCGCAAGCAGCTTATATTGATTCCACGTTTTAACATAACCTTCCAAGAGAGACGGAAAGAGAACATTAGTTGAATTTGTCACATATATTCAGCAAAGCAGCAAAAAAAAAAAAATTATTGACTACAACAATTAGTATCAAAAACATTTACAATTATAATTCAATGATCTGGCATTTTTTTTTTTTTTGTTGAGAAACAGGATAAATTTATTAAAAAAATATTTTAGCATTTTTATTATACTTTCATTTTGATCCTTAACAATACAATTAAATTAAATAAATCATTTGATTTTTTTTTTCTTTTAGGCCCTTTTGAAGTCGGTGTGATATGCATGATACAATCTCTATTAAAAGTGAATATATACCAAGAGTTAAGCATCCACTAGTGTAAGCCCCACCAAGATTTGCTTGTTCATATCATTCCAAACAAACTTTTCAATGAAGAGTACTAGAAAACAAATAAATTAATTAAAGAATGCCTATCTTTCAAGATAAAGCTAAAGAGTTTCAAGCCGAACGAAAAGCAATAAGCTAAATATAGTTCTAACTTAACGAAGCCATGACGAATCAGGGAAAGATAAATCTAGAACCCATTAGAAATTTGAGACATTCTCAGAAAAATATTTTTTTTCAATCTACTGAAAACAAGTCTAAAAAAATACATATTTTTAAGAGTCCTTTAGGATTGTTTTACAATCTTCTCTGAAAATAAAAAATTACAAAAATATACTTAAATTTCCTACAACATCATAAAAGACCAAGTTACCCAAATAAAATAACTAAATTTCAAGTATGAAAATAATCAATAATGGACAAAAAAAAAAGAAAATTAATTACATGCCCCTCCGTCTTGACATCTAAATATCCAGCTTCTCAAGATAATTATGCAAGATACTTAGTTACTTACTATGTCAGGGGCTTATCCCTAAGCACCAATATGATCCCCCGTTGGGGCAACCACAAGAAAAATGAAAATAATACAAGATAAATTGAATAATAAAAATTATGAATAATATTTTTTTTAGAAGAAATTACACAATACTATTTGGATACTCCCTTTCTTCACTTTCTCTAAGTGCACGTATCTGACCCAATATATCTACTCCAATACCTTTCAGCCCATTAATCTATATACTTAAAAAATAATAAAGTCTCTCTCGTTTTTCAATATAAGATTACACATTTAATTAACTTTTTTATCTTCCATATTAACTCTAGCCCCCACATCTTTAAATTTAAGTTGTCAATTTTAGCTAAGGGCCTTGTAACTGAATTATCACTTCCTCATGCACAAAGTGATCGAGAGTACTCTAGGCAGGAAATGGTTTGAACTGCGAGATTAATAGCATATATATTTTAATTATCTCTCAAAAAAAAAAGTTGTCAATTTTATTCATTTTAATTATTTAATATTAAAATGCTACAACATCTCCTTTAAATATTCTAATTCCTTAAGAATTTAAGTAACCCCATCTAAGTAGAACGAGATTTAACCTTACTATGTTTATGTCTAATGTAAAAAGAGAAATTCGATTGACATCATAGTGTTCATATTTCATATTTGGATGGTTCCACTGACATCACAATAAAGCTTTTGAGGGGTTGGAGAATATGGTTTAGCCTTACTATGTAAGCTTGAATCGTCCTTGCAGAACCTAACATGCACAAGTAAATTGCACAAATTAGGCTTCCAACATTTAGGGAGCGCTCCCTCATTTGAGTACAACCACACGTCTATAAGGGGATCGAATTGAAAAAAAAAAAAAAAAAAAAATTCCTTTATGGATTTATAACTTTATATACCTAAGCTAAACTATATTGAAAGTTTGAGAGCCAAATAGGATTCATCCGGAGGCTATCAAATTAATTTTTTATAATCTTATAACTAAATAATCACGTAACATGGGAGCTAGTATAAGTTATAAATAACCGCAAGAGCAAGAGAAAGAGAGAAAAAGGTATCTAACCTAGCTAGTCCAAAAAGATCAAGCTTGTTTTCACTGCTACGTTAATTACATAAATGAAAAATTGCCGCACAGACCTTTGAGCACCTTTAGTAAATGAAATGAAACTCTGCTTTACGATTCGGCCCCAAACAAATAGATGGATTGTTTACAAAGAAAAGAACCTGTTTCTTAATCTGATCTTCAAAGTTGAAAGACTTGTGCGAGAGGTTGGAGATCATAGCATCCACTATAAGCCCCACCAAGATTTGTTTGTTCATCACATCCTTCCAAACAAACTTTTCAATGAAGAGTACTAGTGTGTTTCATGCCTGCAATGCGAAACATGCAAAAGTAAAATAAAACAGCAAAATATATATATAACAACGTAAAGTGTAAAAAGGTTTGGAGTACTGCTACTACACTCATCCTAAAAAAGTCTTCCTCTCATCTAGAAAACAAATAAAAAATGCCTATCTTTCAAGATAAAGCTAAAGAGTTTCAAGCAATAAGCTAAATATAATTCTAACTTAACAACGAAGCCTTGACGAATCTTTAGAACCCATTAGAAATTTGAGACATTCTCAGAAAAATATTTTATTTCAATCTACTGAAAATAAGTCCAAAAAAATACAT
Organism: Quercus suber; assembly: GCF_002906115.3. Lineage (NCBI taxonomy): Eukaryota > Viridiplantae > Streptophyta > Magnoliopsida > Fagales > Fagaceae > Quercus > Quercus suber. The sequence continues at coordinate 393,468 of NW_027069938.1, read as the reverse complement.
ATTTTTAAGAGCCCTTTAGGATTTTTTACCATCTTCTCTGAAAAAAAAAATTACAAAAATATACTTAAATTTCCTACAACATCATAAAAGACCAAGTTACCCAAATAAGATAACTAAATTTTAAGTCTGAAAATAATCAATAATGGACATAAAAAAAAAAAAAAACATTTAATTGCGTGCCCCCTGTCTTGACATCTAAATATCCAGCTTCTCAAGATAATTATGCAAGATACTTACTACATCAGAGACTTATCTCTAAACACCAATATGATCTTCAGTCAGGGCAATCACAAAAAAAATGGAAATAATACAAGATAAATTGAATAATATTTATTTGGAAGAAATTACACAACACTATTTGGACATCTTCTCCCTTCACTCTCTCCAAGTGCACGTATCTGACTTAATATATCGACTCCAAGACATTTTAGCCCATTATTCTATACGCTTAAAAATGATAAAGTCTCTCACCTTTTTCAATATAGGATTACACATTTATTTAACTTTTTATCTTTCATATTAACTCTCACCTCCACATCTTTAAATTTAAGTTGTCAATTTTAACCAAGAGTTTCATAATTGAATTAGTACTTCCCTATACACAAAGTACTTAAAAGTCTAGACAAAAAATGGTTTGAATTACGAGATTAACTGCATATTTTAATTATTTCTAAAAAAAATTGTCAATTTTATTTATTATAATTATTTAATATTAAAATGCTACAACATCTCCTTTAAATATTCTAATTCCTTAAGAATTTAAGTAACCCCATCTAACTAGAACAAGATTTAGCCTTAGTATGTTTATGTCTTACGTAAAAAAAGAAATTCGATTGACATCATATAATTAGTGTTCATATTTCATATTTGGATGGTTCAACTGACATAAATAAAACCTTTTAGCCCTCCTCGCACTAAATACCTCAAACAAAATGACGTCAAATAAATACCTGAGCCAGTGGGACCCATCAGCAATACATTGCTCTTCTCCAGCTCAACATAATCATTGTCCTCATTTTCAACTTCATTAATTAGTACCCCATTCAATGCCTGACCTGGTATTCAGATGCACGAATTCAGTAAATAAAGCAGCAGCATTTGATGTACATTCATCTAACTATTACTATCATCGAAAATTGAAAAGACAGCAACTGGTTTGTGCCTGTTCAGTACAACTTATTTTTCAATTTTTTTTAATATTGAGATTGTTTGAAAAAACTGTACCTAAAGCTGTGGTTTGAAAAAGTGCATTTTGAAATCGCATTAGAATAGTAGACGTGACAAAATAGATCAAAATTTTTTAACTTAATTCATTTCGATCCGAAAAATAAAGATTTATTTAGATATAGTTGAAAATTGAAAACTAAAATTAAAAATTGAAAAATACTGTAACAAAATAATTTTTAAATGTGTGAATAGTATCGTGAGACCTATTTTTAATAAAAAAATTGCTGAAAAGTTAAATTTATGGGTCCGTGAACAATAAAATTTGTGTTGAAATGTCAAACTTTGCGGCTACTGAACAGTAGCCGCTACAGTACTAATACAGTAAAATTTAGCTGGAAACGCGTGGAAAAAAAAAAAGGTGAAAACGTAGACACAAATCGTGGATGCACAAGCCAAATGAGCACTAAGTGATTTGAACCTAATTTTTTTTTACCCAAAACAAAAATGAGTTGACCCATTACCAAACTCGTGTTTTTTGCGAGTCAACCCAATCTGACCTGCGACCCGACCCAAACTCGAACTATTTTTAATTTTTTTTTTGTAAAAATAAAAAATAAAATTAAGACAATATTCATTTAATTATTTATTGTAAGTTTTAAGGAAACAATTGAGACATTTATATAACTGCATGCAAATTAATTGAAAGATGAATGGTTGATTATTCTGTAATAAGTAAAGATTTTTAGATATCAAATAACAAAGTACGTGCTAAGATAATCTTATTACAATAGAGTTAAAAATATATATTTAAAATTGTAAACATGTGTGAGAAACATTCACAAGTGTGAAAATAGTGAAGCCAAAGTATCAAATTAACATAAATTATGAATGCTTAGACCTATTTTTTAACAATTTAAAATAAATTATGATATTTCCTAGAGTGTGTATTACTTAACAATGATATGATTTTCATAAAAGAAACCATTGATAAATAAGTAAACAACCAAATTTTAATGTATATCTCAAATTGAAATAGAGTGCCAACCACAATTGATAATATGTTATAAGATTAATTTTCAAGATTGTAAATTTCTTATATATTTTTATTTTTTGTCAAATGAGTTATCCAATAAGTCATTTGTAATTTTGTTTTATATTTTGGGATGTTGATATTGTATAGAAATAAAACTTGTGCATTTGTTTTACTTATCTTTGTGTTATTTTGTTTTAGATAGCAATGTTAGGATTTGTATAGTTTTAAATTATGGAGAGAAACTGCAGTTAACCTACCTGTGGTTTGGCCCATTTTAACAATGTCCACCCGTAATTTGAAATTTGTCACTTAACCCACCTGAGGTGGCCTCCGTTAGACCCTCATTACCCACATCTCCCTTTTCACTCTTAAAAACAGGGGTAAATGTGTCTTTTTCATTATATTTTATGTCTCTCTCCTCTTTTCTCTCCTTCTTCTTCTTCTTCTTCACATAAAACGTAAAAGAAAAATATCAAAAAACAAATCAAGATAAAATTTGTTTCATCATTTTTCATATACATAATTAACACAAAATTTTACGAAAGAGGGTAAACAAAGCAAAAAAATCCTCTCTCTAAAAATCTAACCCTCTCTCTTTTGCTGGGTTCTCTAAAAAAACCCTAGATTTGCAAGTAAAAGAAAAATCTAAAAAAAAAAAAAAAAAAAAAAAAACCCAACAATCTAGCAAATCCAACACTACAACCAACTCACTGAACCATCAAATCATAGTTTCACCAAACTACTACCTCCAACACCACCACCATTGTTAGCCACCGCCCAAAACCCCAGATCGGGATGCAAAAAATAAAGAAACAAAAAAACCCAGCAAAAAAAAAAAAAAAAAAGAAACCAGCAATTTAACATATCCAACAACACAGCCAACTCACTGAACCATCAAATCATAGTCCCACCAAACTACCACCTCCAACACCACCACTGTTGTTAGCCACCACCCAAAACCCCTAGAAAGTCATTTCATACCTGATATAGAGGAAAACCCAAGCTTCAACACACCTCCTCCTTGCTTGCAAGTGTTCACGGATTTCACTTTGGCAATCAAAGTAAAAAGAGAAAGGGATTATGGGTTTGGGAATTTTTGGGGTTCTAAGGTAGAGCAAGGGAGAGAGCTTGTTTCTTTTTTTTAGGGTTCTATTAGGGTTCTAATTTTGGCTTATATAGTAAAGATGAATTTTTATTGATGTAAAGATGCATTTTACATCAAGTAATTTGTTGCATGACTTTCCAAATGGCAAATACATGTTGTTTTCTTTATAAATATATATATATATATATATATATATGTATATATATTGTTAGGTTCTAAAGATTTAGAATTTTATGTATTTAGAACTCTAATTTGTATTGTTGGCAAACCATAATCAAAACAAGTTGTTTAGTCTTGTTTAAACTTGCTCAAAGTTGGGTCTTTCATGTAAAGTTGGAATCAAGAGGCTGCAGATGCATTGGTGCATTTCGGCCTGGCTCGATCGATCGAAAGAAAGACTCGATCGATCGAATCTCGGGCAGAATGTTTTTCTGCAGAATATTCCAACTCAGCCCTAACTCATTAAATGTTTTGGGTTTTCTATTTTTACCCTAAGTATATAAAGAAAAACCCTAGCCACGTTTTAAGAGTTGCTCCAGTTGAGTTGTTGCTCATACAGGCCCAGGTGGTGAAGCTAGGTGCGTGCCAACTAAGATTATTTACCCATTAAGCTTTGAGGCAGCGTGAGACCTGATGATGAGAATCAACAAGCATTCAAGGATCCATTGCATGTTCTAGTTGGGCCTATTACTAAAGCAAGATCCAAGAAGATCAAAGAAACACTTAATGGGCTGATTCAAGAGATTTGGGTTGATTCTAACGCAGGACATTCTAAGCTTGGCCCAAAGGAAGATGAAGGCGTAATAAATTTAATTCAAACTATTGAGGGCTGATCTGGCTTAATTGGGCTTGATTTATGATGTGAATTAATGGCTGATTAATTTTCCAGCTCCATATCAGTTAATAGATATTTTTCCTAGTCTGGAGCATCTAATTTTGGACCAGATCTACCTTAATTTTAGGCTTTTATTATTTAGAACATTTTTAGCTATTTTTCCTATTTTGGATCTACTAATTTCAGATCAAATCAACTTTTATTTAGGGTTTTATTATTTAGTACTTTTTTTTTCTATTTTCAGTCATGTCTTATAAATAGCATGCACTCATTGTAATAAAGAGCATTATTTGAATAAAAAATCAGAAAATGTGAGGCTTTGCTCTTCTTTTGGTTCTTCAAAAACTGTGAACTTATCAGGGATTCTTTCTTATGGCGTTCAAATTTTATACCTTTGGTTCGTGATTCAATTATAATCATTGGGTCAAGGTCTGTTACTTATACCTTTGGTTCGCGTTTCACTTATAAACGTTGGGTCAGGGTTCTATCAAAATCTAAATTTTAGTTTTCTTAGGCAATTATTCCAATATTTTTGTTGGGTGTCAAAGCATGTCGATTAAGGTTCACATCATTTGGTATTAGAGCACAAGTTCTAAAATCAGTTTTCTTTCCCTTTATCTTTTGTTTCCTGTTATCATCCTGTCTTGTTCCTTTTGTGTTCTTTGTTCCTCGTTCTTATTTTGTGACATGCACTAGGTTAAAATCGTGCACCAAGTTCCAAAAAAGAAAATGTGAAAAAAAAAAGAGCTTGAAAAAAAAAAGAAAAAAAGAAAAAGAAAAAGAAGAGACTACAGAAAAGAAATTAAAAAAAAAAAAAAAAAAAACAATGGCAAGAAAATATGACAGAAATACTAAATCAAAGGAATAGGACAAAAGAAAATAATATTTTGGTCTGAGGGAATTGAAACTANGACTCAGAAAGAAATAGAAAAAAAAAAATTTGATTGTAGTTTCAATTCTCTCAGACCAAAATATTATTTTCTTTTTTCCTCTTCTTTTGATTTAGTGTTTCTATCATATTTTCTTGCTATTGGTATTAGTTTAAATAATGCAAGTTGAATTTCTTGATCAAGTTTATTAGTTTAAGCAGAACTGAAAAGGGGAAGCTACGAGTGGAAAAAAGCAAGAGAGTGTGAGACTAATATCGGGAAAAAGCCAATTTAAGAGTGAAACACGAGTGTGAGTGACATAATTTGAGTGTAAACACGTGAGGGAGTGTTGTGAGGAATTATTTCTAACATTTCTTTGTAGTTTCAAAATTATGTCTTCTAGGGGCGAAGCATCAAACAGAGGAGGGGAGGAGTCATCCATCATGTTGTAGGCTATGCAACAATAATTTGAACGTATGAACGTGGTGTTTAATGATATTCGGGATCAGATGGATAGACAAGACGCTGTTATTGTTTCTTTGCATGAGGAGCGTCCCCAAAGAGCCCCTAATGCTAGAAGGCAAGGAAGGCATGCGTGCATGGATGATTTTGATGACTACCATGAGGATGAGTTTGAAGATGAAGAGGATCAAGCTTCATTAAACAATGAGGGCAAGCTTGCGCCAAGGGGAGAAAGGCGTGGTAGAGGTTTCCGAAGAGATCCAAGATGGTAAGATGGGACTGACAGAAACCTGGGAAACATCAAAATGAAGATACCATCATTTCAAGGAAAAAATGATCCAGAAGTGTACTTGGAGTGGGAGAAGAAGGTGGAGTTCATCTTTGAGTGCCACAACTACTCCGAAGAGAAAAAGGTAAAACTAGCTATGATTGAGTTTACTGACTATGCTATTATATGGTGGGATCAACTTATGATGAACAGAAGGAAAAAATATGAGAGGCCTATTGAGACATGAGAGGAAATGAAGGCCACCATGAGGAGGCAGTTTGTCCCTAGTCACTACTATAGGGACTTGTATCTGAAATTACAGAGTCTTACTCAAGGCTATAGAAGCGTGGACGACTATCACAAGGAGATGAAGATTGCCATGATTCAGGCTAATGTAGAGTAGGATAGAATAGCTACTATGGCAAGATTTCTAAATGGGCTAAATAGGGACATTGCAAACGTGGTGGAGCTACAGCACTACGTGGAGTTGGAGGACATGGTGCACATGGCAATAAAGGTGGAACGACAGCTTAAAAAGAAAGAAACTCGGTCATTTCAAAATTCGGGCTCCTCTACTTCATGGAGGTCAAATGGGAGGAAAGACGAAGGGGCTGTTTTCAAGTCCAAAACCGAACTACCAAAAAGGAGAGATGAAGCTCTCAATGTCAACAAAGGTAAAAATGAATCCCAAACTTGTAATTGTGATATTAAGTGTTTTCGTTGTTTGGGAGTAGGTCATATAGCTTCACAATGCCTAAATAAGAGGACCATGATCACACGTATTGATGGAGAGGTGGAAACTGAAAGTGAGGGAGATGATGACTAGATTCCATCACTTGAGGATGCTTGTGACGATAATGTGGAGCATCTAGTGGAGGGTGAGTCACTTGTAGCTAGGCGTGCTTTAAGTGCCCAAGTCAAAGAGGATGATATGGAACAACAAAGGGAGAATATTTTTCATACTAGATGCCACATCAACAATAAGGTATGTAGTATGATCATTGATAGGGGGGAGTTGTACTAATGTGGCTAGCACTACTTTAGTGGAAAAATTGAATTTACCTACCTTGAAACACCCAAGACTATATAAGTTGCAGTGGTTGAATGATTGTGGAGAGGTTAAGGTAAATAGGCAAGTACTGGTTCTTTTTCAATTGGGAGGTACAAGGATGATTTTTTTTTTTTTTTTTTTTTTTTTTTTTATCTAGGAGCTTGGTGCACGATTTTAACCTAATGCACGTCACAAAATAAGAAAGAGGAATAAAGATCACAAAAGGAATAAGACATGATGATAACAGGAAACAAAAGATAAAGGGATAGAAAACTGATTTTAGAACCTGTGTTCTGATACCAAATGATGTGAACCTCAATCGACACGTTTTGAGATCCAACAAAAATATTGAAATACTTGCCCAAGAAAGCAAAAATTTAAAATTTTGATAGAAACTCTGACCCAAAGTTTATAATCGAAATGCAAACCAAATGTATACGTATAACACCTTGACCCAATGATTATAATTGAATCACGAATCAAAGGTATAAAGTTTGAACGCCACAAGGAAGAATCTCTGATAAGTTCACAGTTCTTGAAGAACCAAAAGAAGAGCAAAGCCTCACCTTTTCTGATTTTTATTCAATAATCTCCCTATTACAATGAGTACATGCTATATATAAGACATGACTGAAAATAGAAAATATAAAAAAAAAAAAAAAATTGTACTAAATAATAAAACCCTAAATAAAAGTTTATTTTAGTCTAAAATTAGTAGATCCAAAATAGGAAAATAGCTAAAAACGTTCTAAATAATAAAATCCCTAAATTAAGATAGATCTGGTCCGAAATTATAAGCTCTAGAGTAGGAAAAATGTCTATTAACTGATATGGAGCTGAAAGTCAATCAGTCATTAATCCTTGCCATAAATCATGCCCAATCAAGCCAAATTAGCCCTCAATAACTTGGATTAAATTAATTACACATTCATATTCCTTTAGGCCAGGCTTGGAATGTCCTGCGTTAGAATCAGCCCAAATCTCTTGAATCAGCCCATTAAGTGCTTCTTTAATCTTCTTGGATCTTGTTTTAGTAAAAAGCCCAACTAGAACATGCAATGGATCCTTGAATGCTTGTTGATTCTCATCAAACCCAGCTTAGTCCCGTACAGAGTAATGGCCTAGAAGATGGAGGAAAAGTTTTCAACCTTTGAAATAGAGCATACTCCAAGTAACGAAAACTGGTTTGAGGATGCGTTGGCCGCATTAGGCTCACAAATAATTTTCGAAGGGGATAGCACCAGGATAGAAGTTAGCAAGAGGAAAGAGGCTATTATTGAGATGTTGAAGGAAAGGTTCCAGCAGGAACAGTGTGAAGGAGATTTGCGGATCCCTATAAGAGAGGCCTTGATGAAGGAAGAAAACGCCACAGAACTAAAGGTGCTAAAAGACTACGCCCTGAAAAGAGGAGAATTGTACCGCAGGATGCTAGGCGAGGTCTTGTCCAAATGTGTGGGGCATGAGGAGGCCCAGAGAAAATTGAAAGATATACATGACAAGACTTGTGGATCCTGCGGGGAGGTCAGCCTTTACCGCAGGCTTCAAAGGGCAGGCTTCTATTGGCCAAGCATGGATAAAGATGCAGACCAAGTCCAAAGCCAGTGTGGGACCTACTAGCTTGAGGCAGACAGAGAAGAAAGTTACACTGTGTTCACTAGCGAAGACTGGAGAAGCCCATTCACAAAGTACTTGACAAAAGGTATCTTGCCACAAAAGCACAGTGAAAGATACAAGCTTAAGAGGTTGGCAACACGTTACTTCTTGCAAAATACAATCATTTTCAAAAAAGAGTACGATGTGGACCCCTTAAGATGTTTGGGCCCTAAGGAAGCAAAGGAGATGATAAAAGAAGTACACTCAGGAGAGTGTGGGGAACACCGGGTGAAGAAAAAGTTTTACAGATGTCTGCTGCAAATGGGCTACTACTGGCCTACCATGAAGAAAGATATAGCAGAATTTGTGAAAAAAATGCACTTGTCGAACGCTCTTTGGGCTTATAGAAATTTACCAAAGTCAGCCACAGGGTTTTCACCTTTTTCCTTGGTCTGTAGGACAAAGGTAATGAGCCTGGCAGAAGTAATGACTTCCTTCTTAAGAGTTATGCAAATGCGGTAGAAAGAAAAAGAAAATGAATTCTTTGCGGCCAAAAGGTGCGAAGACCTAAAGGGGCTTGATGAAAGGAGGGGAAAGGCCTAAGAGCGTAGCCGTAGATATAGATAAAAGACGACTAAAGCCTATGGCAGAATGACAAGAAGAATATGTTAAAGAAGAAAAAAAAGCAAATACGAAGGAATCAATAGTTGCTATGGCAGAATGATAAAGGATATGTTTAGAATGAAAAGAAAGTGAAGATTTTTTATGAAGCATCCTCATTACCCCTTGAAAGAAGAACATCTATAGTGGCACCACTTGCAGGCGCCTTAAAATGAGTGGCAGACTCAGTCGCTTCTGCAGAAAGATCAATTTTGTAGCAAAACCATAATTTATGGCAGAATCAAAAACAGCCCACAAATGCAAACAACAAAGGTATAAGAGTATTGATGATCTTGGGGGCTAAAAGGGCTTCTACTATTGCAACAATACATTTTCCCATGTTAGTAGCAACTCCGAATAAGGAAGCCTTCCATAAATACATCATCACTGAAAGAAACTTGCCTTTCCACAAGGCCCAACATCTTTCTCCATAGAAACTTCATCCTAGCAAGGAATACACGTGTTTTTTCAACACAGTAGAAAGTATTATCAACAAATGAAAGAGTACTCTACTATGATAAGGGCTTGCAATGTTAGCTCAACGTTTTGTTTTGAGCAAAAGAAATGAAGATGCAGAGAAGAAGAAGGCACAAGAAAAGGGAGTGAAGCCACCTTTTGATCTACACACTTAGAGAAAGCTTTCCTCTTGTGAAAGAACTCTACTTGAAAAAAGTGAAGTGGCAGAGCTATTTTGACGAAACTCTTTTTAGTCGTCGACTTAGATGCAAAGATAGTAGAAGACAATACTTTCTCTATTTTTAGAAAATGAATGAAGTCTGAAGTGAAGCAACCTTAAGTGGCTAAAAGAAAAGAAAAATGAAGACTGTAAGAAGGATCCTTACTCCGCAAAAGTGTTGTTCGCAAAGTTGGCAGAAAGAAGAGTTAAAGAATCCAAATAGCCAATTTTGAGCATTCTGCAGAGATGAGAAAATGTAAAACATCATAATGAAGATGAACCCAACAAGGAAGGATTCCACGACATCTGTGTCTTTCGACCATTCTATGAGAGCAACTACACTTATGGAAGAATGAAGAGATAATACTAAGGAATACATAGGGAAAGTAAGCAGTCAAGCCTAATTCTTCTGCCGCAAAATCTACTACAACCTTCACTTCCTACAGTATAGATACTGCTCTAGCAGAAGCAGAGTAAGAGGTGTACTAACGCAGAGAAATAAGTGCATGTATTGCAACAGAAAGTGTCTACATATTCTGTGGAAGCAGAAAAATGAGTATTTATCCCTACAAAAGCAAAGAAATGAGTACGTACTGCTGCAGAAATGTAAAAAAATAAGTATGCAAATTACCGCAGACATAAAGAATGGAGTACCATTGTAGAAGTCCAAGATTATAAGAAATTTCCAAGAAGCAAACCAAGAAACAAGCAAAGGAATGATGAAGAAGAGAAGGATGCACACATCATCATCATCGACAATCCCTTTGAATGAGGGTAGTGTTGATGCCCACTTTGGCAAAGAGGCCCAATAGCAGGAAGAATCCCAACAATATAGGAAGAAAAGAGTTAGTAAAGTAAGAAGAAAACCATTAAACCCAAATGGCATGAATAATAGATCACAAGTCCATGAAATAAACAAATGGGCCATGAGGAAGCAAATGAACTTAAAAGAGCCCGGAAAGAGAGAAGTAGCAAACTCATGGGCAGTATATGATGTAGAAAAGTAAGAATGAGCCATAGCAGGCCCGAAGTAATGCAAGCAAAGAAAGTAAAGGGTTGATGGCAAGCCCATGAGCCCCAAGGATGAGTAGAAGGTAATTGGGCCGGGGAAGCCCAATGAAGTTAGTAAAAGCTCATGGGAGTAAAGAATTGGAATGGACCGAGGATGCCCAAAAGAATAAAATGGGAAGGAGCCCGAAAGCAATGAGATGACCCAAGAAAGCCCAAAACAACATAGTACAAGCCCAATGATAGTACTAGGCTATTGGAATTTAGCAAAAGGAAAGCATACAGCAAGCCCAATAGAGGTCCAGCAGGCACAAGTTAAATAATAACATGTAGGCAATCAACAGAAACAATTGAGCTAAAAAGAGGCAAAGTTTTTAGCAAACTTGCTTTGGGGTGACAGCAACAAAACCACCACCCTTATGAAGAGCAACTTTGTGGCTACCCTTGGAGGGTTGTAAATTTGTAGAAAAAAAGAGAACGATTTGCCTAAGGAGAGTAAATATTGAAATAGCAGGCCCATGAAGAAAAGAAGAGAAGCATTTGCATGTGAGTTGTGAAACAATCCACGAAAGAAAATTGCATAAGTTTTCGCATACGAATTGCAAGAGCAATCCATATGCTCAGAGGGCTGAATGTTGATGCCCATTTTTGCAAATCTGTACCCAAAGACCTATGAGGAAGAAAGCCCAATGAAAAGCAAGGCCCAAAGACCCACCAAGAAGACCGAATAGTAAGAAATGTCCAAAGAAAGAAGTGCAAATGAAAGCAATCTACAGTAAAACACAAATCTGCTGCAGAATACAAATCTTGCGCAAAATACAGCTTTATTGTAGAATACAATTCTTTGGCAGAATGGTTTTAGCAAATGAAGATAAATTGGGCCCAAGACCCTTTTGATCTAGCCAACATTATTTGGTCCACAAATCTACTGCAGAATACAAATCTGCCGCAGAATATAGCTTTACCACAGAATACAGTTCTCTGGCAGAATGACTTCGGCAAATGAAGACATACGACCCTATTCTTCAGCAGAAGGCTTTACTGCCACAGAATATAGATCTGCCGCAAAATACAGTTCTTTGGCAGAATGGCTTCGGCAGATGAAAATAAATTGGGCCTAATACCCTTTTGATCCAGTCAACATTATTTGGCCCATAAAGGCCTAAATCTTTTTGTATAAAAAAGATAGGCGTGAAAACTGATATGAAGAAGCACGATGAAAAGAAACAAGGAGCAGTAGGAAGTGTCGGCAGTAGGAAATGCGTGAAGGAGAGAAAAGCCAAGTTAAAGGAAATGACAAACACAACAGGAAACGTGTGAAGAAATAAGATAGAGATACGTAGCAGAACAAAACAAAACATATCTGCTACGGCAGAAACAGTGTGGAACGAAAGAAGACAAAAACAAAAGGGCTGGAGCACCACCAACCTATACCCAGCCAATACAAGGGAGGTGGGCCCATGGTCAAAGGGATTCAGAGGGTGTAGTTTGGTGGTAGAGGGAAAATGGGGTCTATATTTAGTTTCCTACCATGACTTCTTTTGGGAATATACCTTACTAGAATGGTATCTTACCCAAAAGAAGTAATAGATGGTTGGAACCATCTGATGCATGTTATAGAGCTAGGTAGTGAGGTAGCCTAGAGGTAGAGGTATACGACAAGAACAAACAAAAGGGAATTTTGTCGTGAAATGAGTAGTGGTGTAGCAGACATGTACTAGAGCAATGGCAATGGTCGGAGCAACTAATAGGTTAGTGGGTAGTCTTGAAAGGATGCCCACAGCAAACCAAAAACAGTTGGTGAAGCCCTAAGAGTAAAAGGGAAAAATTCCATTGAATCAATTCACTGTAAAAAGAGGAGCTAGCCATGGATGAAAAGGAGGACCGAATAGGGAAGCACCTAAGGGAGGAAACCCATGGTAAGAGAATAGTAAGTACTCAGAGAGAGGAACCCAGGAAAAGGAAAGATCAAAAAAGGGAACAACCCACGGCAAGAGAGTAGTAAAAGTAAAAAATGGAACAAAAAGAAAGAAAAAGAAGAGAGAAAACGTGGCAGGAATAGGGGTATGCATCAATAGACCATCTTTTCCCTTCCTCTTAGCAAACCCACTCTTTGAAGTTTCCAAAAGTTATAGCTAATAGCCATTTAGGCTTATTCTCCAAAATGTACAACTTTTATGGCAAGAGCCTATGACAAGATTGTTTAAGTTGGAGTTTGGGTTCCTTCTTGGTTTACTTATTCTATGGGAAGATTCAATACTTGATTTCAATTGCAAATATATTTTATTTCTCTCATTATAACTTATATCTGTTGTATTTAGTCATCCTGCTATAGCACGTTTTTATCACATTTGCCGCATCAGTTGTCCTGTTGTGGTGTCTTTTCTTGTCGTACTAGTTATTCTGCTGAAGCACCTTTTCATCATATTTACCGTGTTAGCTATTTTACCAGCTAAACATTTTCTGCCGAAACTTTCTTCTTTAGTTGTTATTACGTGTTTTACTTTTGACACAAATTAATTATTATCCTGCCATAAGTATATATATACATATATCTTTATTTATGAATGTGTGTACATATTTGAGAATATGCTAACCCATTTAAACTAACATTTGTTTGATGGGTATTTTTTTTTAGGTTTTAGATTTGTTTATGTGCAGGAAGTGGAAAATTATTTTTGTAGTAAAAATGAAAAGTAGTCATTCACACGACAGAAGGCTTTAAAGCACAGCAGACAACTTTAATGCATAGCAGACAGCTTTATTGCACAGCAGAAAGCTTTACGGCAAGAAGCTTTACTACACAGCAGAAAGCTTTATTGTACAACGGATAGCTTCACTACATAGCAAAAATTTTTACTACACGGTTGACGGTTTTACTACACGGCAGAAAATTTTACTGCACAGCAGAAAAGTCAAACCTGTGCAGAAACTAGAGAAAAGTTCCTTCTGTGGCAAAAACGTCAATCCTATGGCAGAAACTAGTAGCGGCAGAAACAAAAAAGTCAATCCTGCGGCGGAAATTTGAGAAAAGTTCCTTCTATGATAGAGATAGAGGATAAGCCTACTTTGCAACGTCTTCCCTTGGACTTGGACTCAACGTTTGCGCACAAGCCGGACCAAATTGAGTTGCAGTTGGACCGGTCTCAACTCCTTTACTCAGAATATTTGGGCCCAGTACCACAGGAGGCAGCCCAACCCAAAATAACAAAAAAGCCCACTACAACTTTCACCTACATAACATGAAAAAATGACATCAACTATGATTTAATTAATTAACATTAGTAAACGCAAAAGTAGTGAAAAATAGTTATAAGGTATAATTTACCAAGAGGAATAGTACAATTGTCTTGAGAAAATCTGATATTAGAAAAGTGCTAACGAGGTTGGTAATTGGAACTATGGTGCAGTTTGTCTAGGCATCTTTCTCTTGTCAATAGGCGCATCATTTGACTGATGCAACTGTACCAGCTAACTAGAGAACGAATTGAAGAAGTAGATGTAAACTACAGCCTCATTGCTAGTCAAGCGAAGAAATATCAGTTATTTGTTGGAAATTGTCCAAAATCTTGTAACCATAACCCATAAAGACAAGTGGTACAATAGTTTCCAGGCTTCTAACTTTGGGTTAAAGGCAAAAACACCTTCCATAAAGTAGAAAAGGCAAAGTCTGCAATAAGTATTACCTATTTCCTCTTCCTTTCTAAACTTAGTTTACACAAGAGTAATAAGCTTCCACTAACATTTCAAACATCCTAGTAAAATGCAAGTGATGGTTTTGTATTTATATTGTTTGGGCCTGATAAATAAACAAGTTATTAGAGGTAAATGCTTGTATCAAATTGTATCCAATTTAAGTGGCAAAATTATATTGTGTAACTTGCAGGTGCTAGCCAGTGGAAATGGGAGTGGGGAATACAAGAAAAAAATTGAATTACTATTGATACAATCTGTTCACATCCCATGTTCCAACTCAATAAGCACAACTAATGAACAGAAGAAGAACATACTTGACTATTCTATTAGCATAACACTATATCTAAAAGGGAATTACGAAAGTACTTAGTAAATATCATACCTCAAATTTTGTAACTTGAGGATAAAAATGCCATATTCAAACGAAAAGTTTGAAGGCAGTACCAAAAAAAAAAAAAAACTGTACGAAGTCTAAGTACATGATAAGTGGAAAAATGAGATGAAAAAAAATTTTAAGTAAGAAATCTAAAGCTTAACAAGGACCAAGCAGGGTCTTTGGTTGACTATGAAGGACCAAAGTTGTATGATATCGTCAGCCTTGAGTCAATTCTTCTTCGCCACTGTTTGCCACCCAGAGCCAAAGATGTAGGAGATGCCGCTACCCAACTTCCACTTCTTCAATATGATGGTTGAATCTGCAAGGCTGGGCTCAATCAAGGGGACTTGCATTCCTTTGCAACTGGTGCTATTTGGTTCTCTTTGCTCTTGGTCCTCCTGTGTGAGTAAGTCAGCCCTTATCTGACCCTTTGGAATGGAAAGCCGAGCAGAGGAAGAGTCCATGTCGGCTAGGGACAACTGCTTCAGTATAACAAGCTTCAAATCATGACCTTTGAGTTATTGATTTTGTGTTTGAATTGGATGGACAAGACGGGTGGTGAGTCGGGACCCGCTTGCTGAATGACTCTGGATGTGGGTGTGGGGTTGATCCTCTGCCTCTTGGGTTTGGGTAGGGAAGACTTTTCTTTAGATAGCACTGATGCAGAGTAGTTAGGAATGGCAATGGGTGAAGCAGAAGAGCTTCCCAAATGATGGGGTTTCTTTGGTGGAATGATTTTAAGCCGTGGGACTATCTTGGGTGCAACAGAAGCCTCTGGTTCTGGTTCTTCTTGTAGTAGAGAATCTTTCAATTCCAGATCTGCAGTGGCAGTGGGTTGAGAAAACCTCTTCCTTTTGATGTTCAAAGTTGGCAATTGGGAATTGGAATGAGGTTTAGAAGAACCAAGATTCGATCTTTTTTGGCGGGCGCCCCAGGTGGGTCTGAAACGATATTGAAGCTTCTTCTCTTCCAAAGGAGTGTCGTTGTTTTCTGTGACCAGTGGCAGTGGCAAAGGAGTTTGATCTGATGTGTTGGCGAGGCAGTGAAATAGAAAGAGTTTCATCAAAACCCTTTGACTAGGCAAGTCCATTGCATCTTTTCCCTTCTCTGGCATGAAATATTTCAGTAGTACATCCAAATCAAATGACCCAACATCACAAAGTAATCTTTTAGGAGATGAATGAGAGTCGAAACAAGTCTCCATCATTGTAAAATCAAATGATTCTCTTCTCTGTTTCAGAGATAGAAACACAATAAAGAAAGCACAACAAATAACAGAGAGAGAGAGAGAGAAGGGTTTCCTGTTGGAAAGGAGAATGGAAAGTAATTCAAGAAGTCTTCCTCTGGGTCTGAGAATGTAGGTTTTATAATTCAAACAACCCAAATCCTTAAAATAACTAATGGCTAGTTGAGAGTTGGGATTGCGTTGGATTTAATTCAGTCCCTCGATTGAGAGTTCGAAGAGGACAAAACAGAGAGTGAGTCTTTGAGTCTGAGAGCGAAGGATTGATAATTCAAAAGATTCACATCAGGTGTAATGCCTAGGGTATTGCACCTGGTGCAATACCTCCACTTCCCTCAATTTTTTTTATTTTTTAACTTTAACTTTTTAACTCTTTTTTAATATATTTTATTTAATAGCTGAGATTGGAAGTTGTTTTTTCAACTTTCAATCTCAGTCATTGATTGATTAGGTATTGGTGAATCCTAATTCAAAACCCAAACTCTAAAACTAACCAACGGCTAGTAGAATTGAGAGAACAGAGCAGAGAAGAGGGATTTATTGTAATTCAATCCCAAACCAAACCCAATCCAAAATTCAAGCCCAATTCTCAAATCCTCCAATCCTCTTAAACTAAACCTTCGGCCCACTTTAAAATCAACCCAAACCCAACAAGTAAAACCAATCAGGCCGCTTCCCATTTTAAAAACAAAACCCATCAACCATCAGCCTAGCTGAAACCACAAAAATGCCATTGAACTTTTCAAAATTATATTTTCAACTTCAAACTTTCACAAAATTACATTTTTAACATTAAGGGCCAGTTTAGTAGAGCATTTTAAACACCCATTTTTAGTTTTTAAACAACATTACACACTTTTTCACCCACACATATTTTAAAAAACTACAAACAACATTACTCAAACTTCTCTACTAAACGGACCCTAAATCTTTTCATAGTTTACATTTCGACCCCTAATTTTTTCAAAAAATTAAACTTTGATCCTTCAAATTTTAATACATTTGCATCTTTGACCCCCAAACTTTTTAAATAACATTTTTTACCCAAAACTTTCATGAAATCATAAAATGACCCCTAAAATTTCAAAAATTGCACAAATGCCCTTGAGGTCACAAAAATGAAATATCCCTTTTCAATCTCTTTTTGTGCCAAAATAAAATTATTTTTCATTTGGAAATAGTAAAATTATTAAAAGATTTTGTTATCAACTTTATAGGAATTTAACATTTGTGTTCTTGTTATTTTTGTGCCCTTTTGCATGAGATAAAATACTTTGCCAAAAAGAATTGTTGCATTTGTTAGGCACTTAGGCTATGCTGTGGAGCGAAGTGAATTTTACTTATTCCTTTTGCAATTTACCTTCCTAGTCAATGCCATGTGAGCAAGTGCTTGGCCATGTCTTTTTTATCTTGCTTTCTAGAAAAAATGACATAAAAATGCATTTTGCACATATCTACATGCTCACATGTCATCTTAGGATATGTTTGCTTCCTTTTATCGCATATACACATGCATAACATCCATTCTTTTTAAAACCAAATGACAAGTATTTTAGTTGTCACATGTTTTGTAATGACTAACTTTTTCGTCCAAGATAACTCCAACATAGATGGCAGGATGGACATTGTGGCAATTCATTCAGATTAGGGGGTTAATTGACCAATCAGAAATTGTAGGAGGAACATTGTAACTCGGATGAAAGGTTATGGGTAAAAAGAATTTACCATGAAATTAAACTGGAAGATGCAATAGTATGCTATAACTAAATATTCCCATGGGAGGAGAATATGAAACTGGAGGCTTACAGATTACTATTGCTAGGTAAAGATCTCATCTCCAGCTCCTTCGTGCGGATAAATAGGGGGCTAAATGCTCGTGTTGTGGGCGTTT
Source organism: Quercus suber (assembly GCF_002906115.3). NCBI lineage: Eukaryota > Viridiplantae > Streptophyta > Magnoliopsida > Fagales > Fagaceae > Quercus > Quercus suber. Next base: position 375,535 of record NW_027069938.1, on the reverse strand, counting down.
ATTGTGTCTATTTCCTCCAAGTATTTCTCAAACTGAGGAAAGGTAACATATTTTGTAGTCTATTGTTTTAATAAGAATATACAATTTTTTTTTTTTAAATAAAAAAATATATACAATTTTTTTTTCCACGGAACACAATCCTTACACTCATGCAAGTCTGACGAGTTTGAAGGGATTATAGTGCAGAGAAAAAACCATTCTTCTGTGCAATTGAATTAGTCCATGAACTGACGGATTAGTATACCAAGAATTTGCTAGCAGCAACATTTACCAAAAATCACTACATGAGGAGAAAAGAAGTGTAACAGTCCCTTTTGAAACAATCAAGTAGTGAACCACTAGATTCAATAGGTTTGAAGGATGTGCCGTAAACCCAAAGGCTCAAGTTCCATCCAGCACACTATCGGTCCATGAGATTTTCGGGGTGTCTCATGAATAAGGGGTGGAATAATCTAACCAAAAGACACCACTTCCTTATATATAATTGGGAAAAAAAAAATTGCAACAAAGTGGGAATAGAAAAATTAGGATGCCCTCCATCCGGAATAGTCGCTTTTGGCTTTTGCTTGTACCATTAATTTTACCGTTGTGAGCAGAGGAAGCAAGTTGTTATCCCTAAGAACTGTATTTACTTACTGTGATGTGAACCATTTGACTATGTTTTGGCAATATTAGAATTTTTAATCTAGATGGGTAACTTAATTTTGCTTCAGTTAAATGTTTTATAGTTCCCTCGTCTCAACAGCATATACTTTTGATGCCAACCAAGTAAGGCTGATTCTTGAAGACCTCAGCCAATTTACAAAGTTCCATATCTGCCTACCATTCATGACTTTAGGGAAGGGTCAAGGTGTATTGATTTGATCTAGCTCGACACAGAAATTACGTACATCAAAGTTTATTTCAAACTGCTAATAATTTGTCAACGCTGCTCCAATAGGAATTCCAATATGCAAATCTATACAAATTTTGAACTCCAATGATCTATTTAGAAGAATTTAGCTCTTTATGTGAATGCATTAAGAAATAGTAGATAAAATTCCAAGAAAAATTTTCTTCTTTTTTTTTTTCTCTCTCTTATTTTCAATGAAGTTTTTTTTACCGATCAAAAAAAAAAAAAAAAAGAAAGAAAATTCCAAACAGAATTCCTTACCTAGGATAGGTGTCCAGCACGAGGTGATATGTTATGTCAACGGGTGCATGCAACATCTCTCATATACATGTGAGGTCCACATGTGCAGATCCCAAGTACATGTGAAGCGTTTGTTGCATACACCTGTGGCGTAAGACAATCAGCGCTTTGCATATTTGAAATTATGATTTGATCAGGAACCTACTAACCAAAACATCATTTACCAATTAAACATTCATGCCATCTAAATGGTATTCACAGGAAATGTTGCAAATACATGGGCAGAAGATTTTTCTTTTTTTCTTTTTTTTTCTTTTTCCCAGGCTTCTCAATTATATTTATTCTTCATTTCAATTATCATATTAAGGTAGGGTTCTAAAAAAATTCCACACCCAACAAAAAAATATAATCATAGTTCACTACACAAACATTATAATCCCAAAGTTGTTCACTGAAAAACATTAAGCACAAAGTTGTTTAGTAAAACATTTTTTGTGGGTGTTTGGTTGGAGGGAGGTGAGAGAAAAAATTGGTGGAGCCCGAGTGTTTCTCCTTGGCTCCACCAAAATGTTTTCTCCCAAAAATAGGGAGAAAACTGGATGAGGATGCATTTTTTCTTGATTGACAAAAATCTACATCCTTTTTTTTTTCTTTTGCCTTCTTGGACGTTGCTTCCTCTTCTTCTTTTATTCTTTTTTTTTTTCCTAGGGCCTAAGCATGATGGTTGTTTTTTCTTTCTTCTTTTTATTTTTTATTTTGTTTAACTAGACGTGATTTTAAAAAAAATAAATTTGGGTGATTGCTTTTTTTGTGTGTGGTTGTTTGTCACTTTTTTTGTTTTAATTGAGCATCATTTTTTAACAAAAGATATATTAGTAAATTTATACAAACTAATTGTTTCTATCTCTCCTTTTTTCCACTCCCAACTAAAAAAAAAATTAAAATCTTTTTTATCCTCCCACTTTTCCTTCCTCCTACCATTTTATATCCTCCTACTTTTCCACCCCTCCAACCAAATGCACCCTAAGTGAAGCATGCTTGGCGCAGCAAAAATGACAAAAGTTCTTTTATACATGGTAGAGTACAAAACAGAAAATGAATAACAAAAAACTGCATGACCTAAGGTTCCATGCAAAATTGAACAAGGAAGAAAACAGGATTGATACAAATCGTTAATTTAGATTTCCACCCTAAAAAGAATCATATTTCAATGAGCTTTGTTTCACTACTGCAATGGTAAAACAGAGCTAAAGCTATTAAAGACAACAGCTAAAAATGAAAATTTGCTGTGGTAAAACAGAGCTAAAGCTATTAAAGATAACAGCTAAAAATGAAAATTTGCTGAGATAAAATTATGAGCTCAACAATGTCCTCAAAGAGGAAAACGTACAACAGGGAAGGCCATTACTTACATTGAAATTGAAAATCAATAGAGGCCCAAAAATTTCCACCAAAAAGCTCCAACTACTCCCCAGATGATAGTATTGATAACAGCCATTATGAATCCCACTTTGAATACATCGGGAAGGTCTACATAACCAGCTGTTGAGTAAAAACAACAAAAAAAAAAAAAATTAGACACCATGCAGCAACAGATCTTAAAAGGGGTAAAATCATAAAATTAACTTCTGAAGGCTTTCCATAAAGAGATACTTCATTGTTAGTCCTTAAAATCAAGAAGAACGGACGGATATAGACATCTTGAATTTCTTCTATGATAAATACCCATGTTAAAATTCAAAACAAAATATTTTCTTTTACATCAGTATCAATGAACTGCCGAAAATTAAAACCGTCCAAAAAATGGAAGTCATAAGAAACAGAAACAATAGATCAGAAGAATAATAAGAGCTAAATCACTTGTCATCTAAAAACAAGGACAAAAAGATGAATCAACAGAAAGTTATGCATGATATGTGTAAGAGTCACACCTCCAAAGTATACAGCAGCCTGACCACTGCTATAATGTGTTATGGCACCGAAAAGATTTGTATTGTATGCTAAAGCCATAGCTGCTAACACGCCAGGAACCCCAGCAGCCAACTGCATAGCAAGGAATGCAGAGTACAAAGCTCCAACATGACCTGTTTGACTTGCAAAGAGGTAGTGGATGAGGAAGTAAGAAGCCTGAAGAACACCAAATGCAGCTGGCCAACTCAAAGAGAAAGATTGAAGCGACTTGGCGACACAATCAGACATCCAGGTCACAATACCAAGGTTCGTCAATTGGCCTGCCATACCCACTAGAACAGCAAACCAAGCCAAGGTATCCCATGCGGATTTTTCGCTTAAGCAGTCATCCCAATCAAGGACTCCCAACAAAAGGAGAATGGATAAGCCTGTCATTGCAGCTACAACACTTGCTATACCAAGAGCATCACTGCAAGTGGACAAAGAAATATTAATTATTCAAAAACCTAATAGGACAAAAACACATTGGAATAGAAACCACATACCGAAGATATAATGAGTTTGCAACTTTCAGCTAACAATGATAAGAACATCATATATATTGAGCTGCAGGTATTACTAAAAGAACATAACGATTGCTTTTAGAAATATATTTACATTCAAACGAAAGCTCCATTCCAGGAAAAAATATAAACACACACGGATAAAATCTAGGACATATTTTCATGCAACACTGGTAAACTAGAACAAGATATAGGTATCAATCTCTATATCGGAAGACATAATTATTTTTTGTAAATATAGACATTGTTTAATTTTGATTTTTAGCTCTTCATTTTAGGGGTTTTAGGGGTTATATTAGTCAAAATAGAGTCCTAGTACATACCATATAGGTTAGGATTAGTTTAATAAGATTATTATTTAGAGAAAAAGAATTGTAGAGCCTATAAATTGGCCTACAAGTTGTAAACCAAGATAATTAATTCAGTTTTCAATCAATAAAATCTATAAAGTTTATTTTTGGTGGATTTCAAAACCCTGTGGACTCAGGACTTTATCATTTCCGCTGCATTAATTGGTCGGTCTCAGAAGAGGGAATACTCTGGCATAATGGCAACTGGCAGAAGAAATACAGACAATCCTACACCAGAGGACCATGGTAAAAAGCCTATTCCAAAGGACAAATTTGATCTGTTCAAGGAAGATAACCAATGAATGGTGCAAGAAATCCTAACCGCTTTTTAAAGGTTACTGACAATTGGTTTTGGTTTGTCACTGATAAACCAAAACCCTAGTCATCAAAACCTAGGGTTGGAGAAAATCAGGCTTTTTGAGGGCCAAGCATTTGTTGAACATGGTCTTGAGCACATAAATTTTATGGTGCAGCTTGCAAGAGCCAATGCAACACCATAATATGTTTTAATCACAGGGCACTATCAGAAAGAAGGTTTGTAACATAATTATGGATAGTGGTAGTAGTGAGAATTTTGTTACGAAGAAGTTCGAGGAGCATTCTACACCATATAAAAATGGTTGGGCCAGGAAAGGTGAAGATCTAGAATTAGAGGTAAGTGAAATCTGTGATGTGCCTATTTCTATTAGAAGAACATATAGAGATGTGATGGTTTGCAATGTAGTAGGCATAGAAATTGTTGGGTAAATCTTGGCAATTTGATTGATGCTTATAGAGGTAGTGCAGATTGCAGTTTTGAGTCCGGGAATCAAGCTTTCCAAATAAAAATTAGGGGTAAAGACAAAAGTGAGGGCCTTATGCAGTGGGTCCGACTTTTATGGGGAAGGACAAAAATTTTCATGTAGCTTTTGAAAGAGAAGAAGCCAAAGTTAGACTTTGTATGGGCTTGTTCAAGAGTGTATGGGCCTAATGATGATAGTCAGTGGGGTGCTCTATGGGAGGAGCTTACAAGGATGCACTCCAGGTGGAATGCGACATGGTGTGTGTTTGGGGATTTCAATACTATTCGTTTTCTGAGTGAGAGATTTGGTTGTGAGGCTTTTAGTCCGGCTATGTTTGCTTTTTCAAACTTCATTGAGGCTAATTACCTTGTGGACTTACCTCTTGAAGGGGCTTCATTTACTTGGTTTAGAGATTCGGGGAGGGATTGTATATGTCAAGAATAGATAGAACCTTGGCATCGGTTGATTGGGTAGATCACTTTGGAAACATGTCTCAAAGGGTACTCCCTCGTGTAGTTTCTAATCATTGCCCACTTCTAGTGGTGGCGGGTAGTGTTAATAAAGGTCAGAGTGCCTTTAAGTTTGAGAATATGTGGTTGAAAGAAGAGGGTTTTGTAGAATGGGTTCAGCAATGGTGGAATGGGTATTGCTTTTCGAGTTCTCCAAGCTTTATTTTGGCTCGTAAATTAAAAGCTCGTAAAGATGACTTGAAAATGTGGAATAAGGAGGAATTTGGGGATCTGGCCTTTAGGAAGAAATGCTTTTTATCTGAATTGTTGGGTTTGGATGCTACTTTCACAGGAGGATCAAACTTGTCATATTCAAATTAAAGGCGAGATTGCACATCTTGCCTCTTTGGAGGAGATTTCTTGAAGACAAAAGTCCTGGATCTTATTTGTAAAGGAGGGGGACAATAATACTCGCTTCTTCCATCGAGTAGCTAACTCCCATAGAATAACTAATCATATTCGGGGTATAGAGGTGGATGGTGTCTTCTATGAGGATGAGGAAGAGGTGCGGGCTAAGGTGGTCCATTTTTATCAGAGTTTGTACACTGAATCAAATACTTGGCGCCCTTCTATGGATGGATTAGAGTTTGATAGAGCGGCTTGAATTAGAGAGGGATTTTTCTAAGGAGGAAGTGGTAAAGGTTCTTAAAGAGATGGAGGGTGATAAAGCCCCAGGTTCTGATGGTTTCACTATGGCATTTTTTCAAAAATGCTAGAATGTTGTGGAAAAAGACATCATGGCCTTTTTGATCATTTCCATAGAAGCACAGAGTTTGAATGGTCTCTGAATGCTTCTTTTCTATCTTTGATTCCCAAGAAAAATAATGCATTGAATATCAAAGATTTTAGGCCTATCAGCTTAATGGGCAATGTGTATAAGCTATTATCTAAGGTTTTGGCAAATAGATTGAGGCAGGTGTTGGATAAACTTATTTCGGAGTCACAGAAGTCTTTTGTTGGTGGCAGACAGATTTTGGATTCAGTACTTATTGCTAATGAGTGCTTAGACATTAGACTGAAATGTCGTACTCCGGGGGTGGTGTGTAAGTTAGACATTGAGAAAGCACATGATCATGTGAATTGGGACACTTTGTTTTATCTATGGAGAGGATGGGCTTTGGGGGCAGATGGAGAAGATGGCTAAAAACTTGTGTCACTACCGTTCGCTTCTCAGTTCTGGTTAATGGATCTTCTATTGGTTTCTTTGGTAGCCCTAGAGGTCTTAGACAAGGTGATCATTTGTCTCCCCTTCTCTTTCTTTTGATCATGGAGGTTTTAAGTCATATCCTGAAGAAAATTGAGGAAGGAGGTTTCATTCAGGGTTTTCATGCAGGTCCTATTAATTCTACTGGTATCCGTATTTCTCACCTATTATTTGCTAATGATACCATTCTTTTCTATGATGCCTCTAGAGAGCAGATTCTTTCTATTAGGCTGGTTTTGACTTGTTTTCAAGCTTTTATTGGTTTGAAGGTGGATGTGAGAAAAAGTGAAATTGTCCCTATTGGGGAGGTGAGTAACATTCAGACTTTGGCTAATATTCTTTAATGCAGGGTGGGCAATTTGCCTATGATTTACTTGGGTATGCCATTGGGAACCTTGTATAAAACAGCCTCTATTTGGAATCCAATCCTTGAGAGGATGAAAAAGAAGCTTTCAAGCTAGAAGCAGCTTTATTTGTCAAAGGGTGGTAGACTCACTTTGCTGAAAAGCTTTTCACCTTTTCAAGCCTTCCGACTTATTACCTTTCCCTTTATACTATCCCTAAATCTGTGGCGACTAGATTGGAACGCATTCAAAGGAACTTCTTGTGGGGTTCGTCAGTTGAGTGTTTTGGTGGCTTGGGAAAACATTTGCCTACCACGTGAATTGGGTGGTTTGGGTATTCAGCATTTGGCGTCTTTTAATTAGGCCCTAATAGGGAAATGACTTTGGAGGTATGGCCATGAAACCACTCATCTGTGGCGAAGGGTCATAGCCATGAAATATGGGGAGGGAAAAGGGGGTTGGTGCACTAGAGCTTGTAGAAAGGCTCATGGTTGTGGGTTATGGTGGAGAATTAGTGAAGGATGGGATACTTTCGCTAAGCATTTCTCTTTTGTGGTGGGGGATGGTTCTCATATTCTTTTTTGGCATGATAAGTGGACTGGGATGTTCCTCTTAAAATTTTTTATCCTCAGTTATTTTTGTGCTCAGCCAATAAGGAGGCTTGTATTTCTAAAGTGTTAAGCCCTCCAATGGGTGATAATGACAGAGTATGGAGTTTAAGATTTTATACGGAATTCAATGATTGGAAGTTAGCGGCCACCTACTCTCTACTTCATTTCATCCAAACCTGAATTCCTAGGGGTGGAGGGTGTGACAAGCTTTGTTGGGATCTTAATGGAAGTGGGAAGTTCGATATTCAGTCTTTTTATCATAAGATCCAAAATGCAGCTCCTTCCACTTTCTCTTGGAAGGGCATTTGGAAAGTTAAGGTTCCTAAAACAGTGGCTTTTTTCATGTGGACAACAGCTCATAGTTAGATTCTTATCTTGGATAACCTTATGCTTCGTGGTCGCCCTTTGGCAAATCATTGTGATATGTGCTGTTGCAATGCAAAATCTGTGGATCACCTGTTACTTTTTTGTCTGATAACTCATTCTTTGTGGATGTATATGCTTCGGCTGTTTGGGATCGATTGGGTCATGTTAGGTTCAATTGCGGACTTTTTATTTTGTTGGTATAATTGGCTTGGGAAACATAGTTCTGATATTTGGAATTTGGTATAGGCTGTTTATTGTGGAACATTTGGACTGAACAGAATCGGCAGTCTTTTGAGGATGAGGGGAAAACTGTGGTTCGATTATTAGAGCTTTGCCAACAGACCCTCTTTGATTGGTCTCGTTGTTGGGGTTTCTCAGATTGTTCTACCCTTATGGATTTTCTTTCGTCTATTAGAATAGATTAAGGGCTACTTCTGTCTTTTTGTTCCTTTTTTTCCTTCGTTCACTACCGTGAACTCCTTGTATTTTTCTTGCTTTTCTTTTATTAATTATATTCTCTTCTTACTTATCAAAAAAAAAAAAAAAAAGTTGAAGAACAAGATCAGACATCCTTGCAAGTTAAACAATTAGAAGTTGAAGAAAACTTTGGCAAAAAAATCATAAAGAAGTCACGGAGTGTAATGTGGAGAGTGATCACAAATTTATTAAAACAGTAGAACTTCGTTAAGTCTTATCACATATCTCGTGAATTCAAAGATCAAGCTAGTGAGTTGATTACAATTCTAATGAATCCAACAAGTTGATTTTATTAGTGTGGGAAAATTTTATATTATTTCAGATAGTAATTTGGTCTATACTGTCAATCTATTAAAGAATGAGGAAAAGAAATTTGGGTTATACATATTTGGGAATTTCTATGTTAAGAGATTCAAGATTTTGATATATTTAAAATATCCCTTTACATGGCAAGGAAATTTCAATTTTGAATTCAACAAATCCCTGGTGATTTTTTTTTTCAAGTGTAGAGGACTAACGTAGGACAAGATATAGGGCTCAATCTTTACCATGGGAAGACTTTTTAATCATCCATTTACAATTTTTGAAATTATTTCACCAATTTTGTTTCCTCTTTTGGGGGGTTTTATAAGGTCCTAAAATGATAACTTATACATTAGGCTTAATGATGCAAAAAGTAAAGTGTTCAACGAGAAACAAGATTAAATACTAAATGATCCTAGAAAGTTTTCAGTTCAGTTTTTGATGTGGGGGGCTTTTTGGCACTTTTTGAAGGCTACTTTAGTTATTATTGAATCTAAGTATTTAGTTTCTTTACTTTAGAAAGTTGTTGGTTCAGTTTTAATAAAGTTTTACTAAAAATAGGGGTAGTTTGGTAATTTTCTTATTTTTTAGAATATGCTGTAGTGAGTTGTTCTAGACACCCAAGAGTATTATTTTATGTTTTGAGTCTTGTTCAATTGCCAAAAAAAGTGTTAACAAATCAAGGGATACCAAAAAATAAATGGAGAATTCAACTCTCCCAGTAGTTTTTTTTTTAATTTTTTTTTTAAAACAATTGACTTTTGTGCAACTAATTATCAGCAGGGAAAAAAAAGGAACAATGTGGTGATATATGTGTGTGTGTATGTGTGTGTGTGTGTATGAGATGGTAATTTAATAATAACTATCACAAAGTAAGGCATACTACATACCCAAAGACCCACAAAGAGACTGCAAGGAGCATTGTACTGACCATCACCCACTCATTTCTTGTAACAGGACCCATATGCTCCAATTTCTTTACAGCCATGGCAGGGGCATCTGGTGTGTCTTTGGTTTCAGGAGGATATAACTTGTATAAGACTAGAGGAGTAGCTAAAAGACAGGCAATTGCTGGTAAACTAGCAGCTTTGAACCAACTAACCCAAGGGCTTGAAACTATCACCCCAAGCTCCTCAGCCAATTTGAGGCAGAGCAGGTTTTGAGCAGCAGCAGTTAGGAAAAGAGCACTAGAGTTACTAGAAGACTGTCAACACGTCACAAATGAGCAATGCATCAGTTGCCTAGGTATCACATGATGACAAAATTAAACAGCATCGATCATGGAATAACATAGAGTCATAAATTTAACAAGGACAGAGTACGATATGCATCGATGCTGAAAAAGGAATTGTAGATACCATCTAATGTAGCTAACACATCTATTTGTCCTGGGAAAAAAAATGGAAAAGTATATCTAGTTATCAACATGAGGTACAGCAACAACAAAGCATTAGTACCAAAACTTGGGGGTAGTTATCAACATGAGATAAATCAAAAAAATTAAAAGTCTCTAATAACTAAAAAAACTCATTATCAATCCCCTGAACTAAAATCAACCCAAGAAGCAAACTCTATCTGCAGTTTTCTTTCATGAAAATGAACACACCTTCCTTTTATTGTCCAAGCGCTATTACCTAGAATCGTTTCTACTAGGCTCTGTAAAATAACTTAAAAACAAGCAATTCAATTAGTACTGCATTTTCCTCTTTAAACCCATATATTATAATACTCTGAATGTCTTAAAAGATCATCAGAAAATGAACATTTTTTATCCTAATTACTCCCACTTTTCTTGATCAATTGAACCAAAACAAAAATGTGGAGCATACATCCAAATGGGCAGATGATTTCTTCATACCCATGTGAAGGGGGCATTTCAAAATGTTTTAAGTAACAAGATCATAAAAGATGATCCAGGTATTGATTGGGATATGTGTCCAACACAACAACCATTAGACATGATCCTAGTACACCAAAGAAAGAGATGAGGAAGCCGGAAGACCATAGCTTTTGTTATAAAGTTGACCAATTTAGACTACGAAATGGCCAATGGAAAAACTGCATTGAACAGAAACTCAAAAGGCAGTCATCGGAAAAGGAGTAAAAAATGACGGTATTCTTTATCAATAAATAAATAACTATATACAATGGAATTTAACAAGCCATTGCACGACATAACCCAATGGATATCCAAAAGTTCTCCTATATCTAGTAAGTTTTCATTGACATATCAAATTAAATAATAGCTGGTAAACATTATCAAATGTGCAATTGGACTAACACCATAGATAAGCAGATTTAATATTAAAAAAATGGTCTATATCAACTATATAAAAATCCCAATAGCATCGCTAAACTTAATCAAGATTTTAAAATATATATTAAAAAAAAAAAAAAAAAAAACAGAGCATCAACTAGATAATTAAAAAAAAAGCTATAACTTCAACGACCCTCATATCATACATACACGATCTCATTTAATAATGAGAAACACACAAAACCGAATACCAATGTTTCGAAATTATCATAATTAAAACTCAAAAAAAAAAAACAAATGAAATCAAATGTGCAACATAACCAAACCTGAAATTGAGACTGAACAAGATAAGAACCGAGCTTTTTAGCAGATGGGTCGCCGGGTTTGCTCCCGGCAGAGAGCGCCAGCGACTGAATTATGGGCAAAAAGACGCCGCCGGCCCTCGCGGTGGTGCTGGGCATAGCCGGGGCATGAGGGCTTCGCTTATGGTCAATCCGTAGGACAGTCCAAGGTGCTGCGGCCCAGCCACTTGACGAAATAGGTGGCGATCCTGTTGCCTAACCCGGTCTTGACGAAGCCGCGGGCGAAGAAGAATGAGATGACAATGAGCCAGATGACTTCGTTGGTGAAGGCGGAGAAGGCGGTGGCGAAGGAGAGAGTTTTGGTGAGGACGGTGACTGTGAGGCCCAAGAACCCACGCGCCGACGGGTAATGGGCTGAGGACGAGGCCGGCGATGGTGGAGACGAAGATGGAGAGGAGTTGCCAGGCTTGTGGGGTCACTTCGGGGGGCTTGGGAATGAGGAATCGGACGATTAAGCCAATTGAGATTGAGAGAAATAGTGGGATTGGTTTGGCTGATTGTGTAATTTGAGGAGATGGGGGAGGGTGGTTTGGGGACTTTGTGGAGGAGGAGTGGATTGGAGGGAGGAAACGGGGTTTGAAGAGGGAGGAGTTTGGGGTGGGCTTGATTGGAGAGAAGAGAGAGGAGGATCGGAGGGTGGGGATGGAGTGAGGAGTGGAGATGGACGGTGAGGATTTGGAGATGGGGTGGTGGTGGTGGTGGTGGAGGAAACGGTGGTGAAGGAAAGAAGAGCGAGTGGGGAGAGAGAAGGAAGTGGAGAGAGAAGAAAGAGCAAAACTCTCCATTTTTTGTTGAGAGTTTTGGAAGTGAAGAAAGAGTTTGGAGATGGAGATGGAGATGGAGAGTACAGAGATTGGGTTCTTGAGTTTGTTTTGTTTTTGTTGTTGATATCAAAGTGTGTGAAGTGAGAACGGACCTTCCAAAGTTCCAAAAGGTGAAAAGGAAAAAAAAAAAAAAAAATTTGTTTTGGGAGTTTGGTTTGTGAGGAGGGAAATTTGTGGAAAATAGTACTTCTTGATGTTGACGTCTGTTTGCTTGTTAACCAAAAGCTTTTTTGTCTTTTTCTCTTTACTTTCTCCCAAGCTCTCAAACGGCTCATGTGCATTGGACATAGTACTATAGTAGAAGAGTTTTGCAAAGGGTAAAGTACAAAGAAAGATAAGAATTTTGGATGAATTACACGTTGTTTATTAGTCCTCAACTTTTGTCCATTGTAGCCTAGGGGGGTTGGTGAGTGGCTGGTCACTTGCCATTTAGACTTAAAGTGATTATCTTGAATTTGACTAAGTGCTCTCCACTTCAAGTTTGAATATCAGCACTTTAAAAAAACTTTTTAGAACAACAATTTATCTTGTTATAAACCCATTCGTCGCGAATAATGATTAGTTTCTGGTTGAAAGTTTTAAAAAAACACTGTCAATGGCGGCTCTAGGATTTTTTTTAGGGGGTCAGCAATGGCAAAACTAGAAATTTGTCATTTGTCATGAGGGGCGAGTAAAAAATTAAATGATTAATCTTTTTTTTTCTATAGATAAACTTTCATATTATATACAATAATCTAAAATAATATTCTAAATACAATTTAGTATACAATACAACTATATTATACAATAGTCTAAAACTATTATAAAATAGGTAAGTCAACAACTATTAAATCCATAAACTAATATAATTAAATTACTAATCATACATTTTTATCAAATTAATACAATAATAACTTATTATATTTATATGTAATATCAATTATATAAAAATATATGATAAAGAAGGAGAAGACTAGTAACACACTTAGGAGTAGAACTAGGAGTAAATGTGAAACTAAGAAAATAAAATATTAACTAACATAAGTTTTTACGTTTGAAGTGGATGACTTCATAATCATACACATAGACATAGTCACTCTCTTAGAATTGGAGATAAAAAGAAAAACTAAGAAAAAAAATAGAAGGGAGAAAGCAAGATAGAGAGAATGAGGAAAAAATTACAGATATAGATACAGATTTGTACAAATGTGTTGGTTGTCGCAGTGATATAATTTTTTTGTTAAAGAAGAAGAAGTGTAAGGAAAAAGGACTTCATTTCATTGTCAATTGTAAAGAAAGCCAAAATCATAAAAGGAATATTCATATTTTTGTTAATGAATGAGCAAAATTTTTGGAATTGACACAATACTTTCAAAAAAATTCCACAACAAAATCTAGGTGGCCAATTGATAAAGGTAGATTAAAAAAATATTGTTAGTTGCGGGTCCAGATAAAAAGCAGTTACAACTTACCTCATATTATTGTAAAACTTGTGAAATTAAAATTAGGATGATCATATTCAAGCTTCAAGCTTATTTCAATTGAGTTCAAACAAAATTTAGGATTAGGATGTTCAAATTTTTATTTTAAGAGGTCAAAATGAAAAAATTTTAAAAATTTTATATATAAAAATATTGTTTGAGCTAGGTCAAGGGGTTCATTTGAACCCCCTGGCCTTAATGTAAAGCCACCAATGAACACTGTGGGAAACCAAAAAAAAAAAACTTTTGTCCATTGTTTTGAAATGATTAATATCCTTTCAAATGTTTGACAATAAAAGTATAGGTGATAAGTTATTATTGGTTCTCATTTGAATGTATAACTTAAATTACTATTTTGTCCACTCATAACAACCAACAACAATTTATCACTTATGCTTTGTTGTGAAGGTGTTGTGAAAAAGTTGTGGATATAGCACTTCTCTTTCGCTTTAAACCCTACAATTAATTCTTGCTTTGGTTTAAAGATAAGATGGTTCAAAAAAATCTCAAAGATTTTGATAGCAACAAACAAGAGAAGATTATTTAAATGTTTTTTTTTATTTTGCTTCTATTATGTTTGATTTGTGTGGGGGATAAAAGGATCAGGCCCAAGTTAATGGGCCGAACACCCACGAGAGAACTGTTTCACATCCGAAGAGAAGGATGAATAGAATGCGAGGTCCAGATTGGAGCGGAATCCTCTGGGTAGAGGATCATCGCTTTCCGAGGAGGATATCTCCAGTCCGAGGAGGACATCTCCTGTCCGAGGAGGATGTTTTACCCTGGTACGACAGCGGAGACTAACTGAGCAGGAGAAAAGCCTGGTTGATCGTCCGAGGAGCCCACCTGATCAAGATAAGCTCAAAGCACACTCAAGAACGATAAGGATGAAGAAATATCTGAGGGAAAGCTGCTGCCACCGTATTCAATGCATTGCAACAGCTTTTCTGGCCGCATTTATGTGAGAAGACATCTGAACAGTGCTTCATGACCTACCGCACTCACACAGAGATGAAAAGCAGCTGCCTGACGTGACAGGTACTTGAGCACGTCCATAGATGGGGAGCACGTGGACGGTAGGGATGAGAGTGAGAGTGGCTATATAATAGAGGGAGAGGGTATGAAACGGGGCATGGAATGTAGGAGAAACTGATCAATAAATAATAAAAGAAGTGATAGTCTTTTGCTGTGAATCCCTTGTTAACTCTAGTTCTTCAACCCATACTCTACAAATTAATTGTCTTTGGGTTTACGAAGAGAAATTAGACCCTACAATTGGCGCCGTCTGTGGGAAGAGCTTGAGAGTAAGGGAAGAGCAACAGCGGTTGGTCATGGCTGACATCAGGGCACAACCGGCAGAATCTGGGGCCTCCCAACATATCGACCCCTTTCTTAACCTGGAGGCGGAGCAGGACCGTGAAGGTAGTGTGCATACTACCCACACTGATCGAACCCAGCCTCGAAGTGGAGGTCGCGTTCCCCATGCAGAGAAGAACAGTATGCAAATAGATATCGAAAGATTGAAGAGAGAATTGCGCTATGAGAAGAGGAAGCACACTGTAACACTCCCCGATGATGACTGGGACGATGGGCAAGATATTACCTATGAGGCAGAACTCTCAACTCCAGTCAGTGAGACTTTCTTGTATGAGGCTGAGCGCCCTCGTGAGAAGCGATCCCGAGGACCACTATAATGAGCGGAGGGCAATGATGCCATGAGTAGGGCTCTGAATCAGATTTCCAGGTCACCCTTCACCTGTAGGATCGAAGGAGCAGAGATGCCTTGGCGTTTCAACCAGCCAACCTTTACTATCTATAACGGCAAAACTGACCCTGTGGAGCACGTCAGCCATTTTAACCAGAGGATGGCGTCTATGCCAGGGATGAAGCTCTGATGTGCAAGTATTCCCATCCAGTCTGGGTCCTGTAGCCATGAGATGGTTTGATAACCTGAGGGCCGATTCCATCACTCTTACCAAGAGCTTACTCAAGCTTTTGGTTCACGATTCGTCACCTGCCGAAGAGTGCCCAGGCCATTATCCTCTCTTCTGTCCTTAAGCAGCGTG